>NC_138949.1:31160486-31320486 GCF_965226115.1 Aulonocara stuartgranti
GCATCGCCAGGTATGAGGGTAGGTGCCAACTAGGCCACTACTTGTTGACATCAATGAAGTGAACCTTTTGAATGGATATTTGGAGCATTTTTAAATGAGTTATCTGCCAGTTAATATGGCCTTCTATGTGATTAATTGAACCGTCGATCAAGGACATCTGTGCTCTGTTTCTTGCACCATTTTTATCTACAAAATGCACGTTCACTAACTAGCTGTGGATGTTACAGTGACTATGTCCATCTTTTATTTAAAGTGTTTGTGCACTCATGGATACTTGGGTGAAAAATAATGTAGGAAATAGTCAACAGGTACTACAGGAGCAGTAAATGTTTTTTAAAGGAATGCACAATCAAACAACATAATGAAAAACATTATCAATATAAAGTTATTTGTACTCAGTTTAATAAAATCATTAATTCAGTGCAGAACAAAAAATAAGAGCTTCATCATGTTTTATGTTTCACTGAAGTCTCTAAACTAAACCTCTCCTTACACCTTCTTGTCTGGTCTGCAGAGGCATTTATGTGGATTCACATAAATGCCAGAGATATCCTAGTTACCAGCTTTGTTCTGCTTAATGGCTGAACAAATTTTGTGGGTTTTTTTATGCATAATGAAGCTGCAATGAAAACAAATTTACAGCACAGTGGTGCACTGTCTCATGAATCATGGCCCCTCTGCTGTTTGTATTAAGGTGCAGATCTGGACAGATTTGTTGTTGTGCTACATTATGTGTTATAAATGTGACCGAGACACTAGAAATATTACTCCAAATACTGCCAAGTAAATATGTGGGAGAAAAAAAATGTGTTCTGATGCATTATGACTATTGCTGCTCTTTGAGGTTGAACAAAGTGTTGAATTATGTTGGAGGCTCAGCCACTTTGACTTTGTGGCTGAAGCAGCACAGTGGTTATGAAGGAAGCTCAGAGAGCTTGGAAAACACACCTAAGGAACTGGAACAAAATGAGAACGAGATTGTTTACTCATGTATTATAAACACGAGTGCATTAACCTCATTGTGGTTTGGGATTTAGATGCTGTATTTGTGCGAGGTGGGTGTTTGCATGCGGGTAAACATGTGACTGCACATACACTGTAGTATGCATACGTAATCTGCTTATGTGCTTGCATGTAGGTGTGTCATTATGTGTGTGCTTGAGTTTGTGTGTCTCTTCTAAGAAAGAAACCTGCATATGTCAGTCTCTTTTCCTTACAGTGAAAGAACAAAGAACTATTAAAAAGGTTTCATCATAAATAGAAGCCATCTATTTGGGACAGGTGTTCTGTTAAAGCCAGTGGGAACCCACTGGCTAGTCTGCTGATTTAGTCTCTTGGTGCAGATACCAATTTAACCAGCAGATATCTGGGCCAGGACTAAACACAAAACTGTAAACTGCTGTTACACAATAGCCGATGCAAACAGTCTGTTTATCTGCATGAGATCAGTCTACTCAAAAGTGATTGGTCAAAAGTGCTCTGACCACAGCTGCACCACAACCACAGACTAGGAAATGTATCCTAGTCTCATTGTCATTAGTTTATTGATTATTTGGAAGTCACGAAGGTCCAATCAGACCAAATAAATGGCTCGCCAGACAAAATTGACTTAGATAATGAAAACAAAGTAATAGTGGAAATACAAAGCAAGGAATACATAACTAGAATGTGCTAAGGCGATGTAAAATCCTAAACTTTACGGACATCATCTCAAAACTGCCAAGAAATCTTAGGAAAATATTACACCACCAGTCAAAAACAAAGACTGGCATGCATAGCTGGTATATTAGGTTAGAAACTACCATAAACTCCACCTCATAGGACAAGAGTTGCAGTCAGTCATGAACTTTGGGTCTATGTCTAGTATTGAATAAGAGAAGTGCTTTTACATTTGGGAAAAGGTTCAAATTTGGCATTGGGAGATCGGAGCTGGAAAAACCAAAACTTCCACTCTGTTTCATATACAGTATACAAATTTCCTTGCAGTTTTAGGATCGACGTGTAACTGTGTTGGTTCTGGGTCATAATGTATATAACTTTGGGCATTAAGATTGTGAGAGAGTGCACTAAGTCCTCTGAGTACGAAGTTGCATTTATGGGTCGTCTATGTTAAGAGATTTATGTTTGTGATGTGTGTCAGATAAACAGGCAGAGCAGGTTGTCACTTCCTAAATGGAAAGTAGGATACCCTCCGTGCACACCAACGAGGCCAATGATATCACTCCCTTCCCCTTTTTTCGCTTGATTTCAAAGGATTGCAGCATCCACTCAACTTGAGGGCCCTCAGGGTGCAAAATCAGACATCCACATTATAAAGCAGCAAGGGAGCTGAACTCTAGAAACAAGGCCAAGACATCATCACAAGCTATCTGTTAAACATTGCAACAGCTCAAGTTGATTTAAAATATCACTCAATTTGCTTCTCTTGCTTTTATGCAGTCCATCTGAAGTCAGTCACGATTAATGTAGCGACAAATTAGTGACACACTGTGCCTGCTTTAATTGTCCTTGACCATCATGTTCTTTCCAGTTATTTTTCTCTTTCGACTCTTACTTGGTTGCTGTTCAGCTGATTCCAGATGGTCAGTGAAACTTTATATCAAAATCCATCAAATGCTGTACTTTTCCCTTTATGTCAGTCCGTGGCCATGCGGATGGTCACGTAAGCTCAGTTGTAGTAAAAGCAGCCTTTTGAGTCTCCTTTTTGTTGTTACTGTTTTTTGTATTTTGTATTTTTTGCATTTGAAAAATTCCCAGATTTGCTAAAAACCAGATTAGCGTGCCTGGTGCAACAACAGACGAACTATGAGTTAGGCAGTCAAAAACTGCATTTCTCTGTCTGAACGTGATGGCCTTTTGCTAAATGTTTAAACAGATTGCTCATGTTTCTACTGTTATGAGCAAAAGATCTGTTGCTCTTGGGGCAGTGAGCACCAACAGCAATGACTTTAGCAAAGTAGAACCAAACTTATGAGTGTGTAATCCTGTGCAAGACAGGTAACCCTATGCCCTACCCATCACATGCAGAAAGACATGGAGAGAACGCTCTTCTAGATAAGGAAGTGTGAAAAAGCCTTATTGTCCTATTCAGTAATGGAGGTGGTCAGATAAAATGTGAAAGATACATTTTATGTTCCAATAATAGACATATTCTCTTAATTCTGATAGCAGCAGGGTTTAATACTTTAGCCCCGAGGCTCATTTTATGTTGGGCTTTGTCACTCATCTGTAGTCCAGCCTTGTTTGATTATTCCCTCCAAAGTGTAAAGTTGTCAGTTTTAAATGTTTTACATGAAGTCATTTTTGTTCTGAAAGCCAACCAAATGAATCTCCTGTTTTTTGTCGATCTTATGAATAACAATTGACAATAAATGACAAGTGATGCTGCCACTGAACTCTAGCACAGCTCTCTAGTTATCTCCCTGTACTCATGAGCAACTTCACTGTAAAATGGATCTGGATAGAAATTCAGTATAGATATCAACAAAGGGAACAATACGTCTATTTTAGAAAGCAAATCCAAGAGTGAGCGGCCACTTAGAGTGGTTAATTGACAATTTGAACCCTGTGTATTTTCTTTAATTTGCAGCTTTTGGCAAAACAAATGTGGACCATTTGACAACCACACAATGTGAAAAAGACTAAACAAGTGACTAAGTAATGCAGTGCAGAAGTCTGTGTGTTGCTTGCAAGCTTCATTTACACACATTGGAATTTGGCTTAACATAGTGCTGGCAGATGATAGCTTTCTCTAGCTTATTATTCCTCCCCTAGACTCTTTGCAAAGAAGAGATTATGCAAATACACACTTTCTAAAGTTTCTCAGTGCCTGATTCTTTCTCCCCGTTTTCACATTTTCTTGCTATATCAAGGTCTGTGGAAGTAGGCCTCTTTGTCTGTGTGTCGAGTGCATGTTTATGCATGACAGCCCAATAGATCTACACCCCACAACCAAGTTTAAACCAGTAATGATGAAAGTTACATTACTGGTTTTTTGTGGTCTTTGTTTGCACACATACAAATGCACATGTGAACACAAAGAAAAAAAAATCCACAATCCTCGTTTAATCCTTCCACGGCCCTAATTCCCGGTGTTATTGCTGCTGCTGGGGATCTACAGCGGCAAGCTGGAGAGTGTATGAACATGCACACATAAATCCTGTCCAATAACAAAGTATATGGTGGCTTAGATAGTTTTACGATGCAATTAGTAATCTGAAACCTAACTATGAGAATGTTTTTTTTGTTTTGATGTCAGTTCACACTGTTTGTGTATTCAAACAGTACAGAGAGCCCCTCCTTCAATAAAGTTTTACATGCTTTCTTAATTCATTGGAGACAGGCTGTCTTGTCCCAGTTTTGAAAGGTTTATTAAATGCTTGAAGTAGGAGAAGAGGATTGTGGGCAAGATTTCTCATGCAAAGAAGTCACGATAGAGAGGTCATCCCTGATAGGTGTACTTGAAAAGTCCTGCCCTATATGCAGTGGTTTTATTTGCTCCCTACTCTTATTACTCATCTTAATTTTTTTAGTTTCTTTTCAATCATTTTTTGCCCAGGAAAAAAAATATCAAATGAGATTATAAAATTTTTTTTACAAGGATGTCCTGGCCAGGATGAGACGCAACACAGTGTGCAAAGTGCAAAACAAGCCAATTTATATACAAGAAGAAGATAAATTGTCTTCACATGGTTAAATTGACTCATTAAAAGTCAGTTAGCAAAGAGGGAGTTGCATATTCTAATATGCCATTCTGAAGGGAAACTGATTAATTAGTCCTATAATATAAACTCTGTTTATATATATATATATATATATATATATATATATATATATATACATATATATATATATAAAAATGTATTTCACTCATTTTCGGTCCTAATTTGGTCACATTAACTGTCACAGGCAGAAAGTTGGTATTCTTAGAGCTGATGTTGTTGAACTCTACTGGAAAAGATTTTTTTTCTGTCTGTTTTATAAATATCTTCTGAAATCATGTAATCGTGTGATTTTTAAGATGTGTTCATCCCAGCGTGTCAAATACTGACAGATGTTATTTCTTAGAAGTGAATAGAAGCTTCCTTTCTGCAGCATGCGCATGTCTCCTTGCAAAAATTATAGTCTATCAACACCAGAGGCGGAGCCAGACATTTGAAACACCCGGGGCTTAGCCCAAAGAGTAGTATTCATGTGGGATTTTTTTTTTTTTTTTTTGGGGGGGGGGGGGGGGGGGGTGTAGAAATGACTGAAAGATTAATAGGCTCTGTTCAAAAAAGAATGACTTCATATAGGGAAAAATATATATCACATGTGCAGGACACCTTAAACTAGTTTTTTAATTAAGCAGCAAGGCAGAACAAGGTCAGGGCTGCATCAAGACACGAGGACTAAACCCCAATTCAACCAGACCCAGAACTGATCCAGAATTAAAACAGGACTACAACAGTTCAAAATCAGGACTACTGAGGACTTAACCAAGACAGAACCAGAATCAGAACTAGATGATAGTAGCACTAAAAATCATCATAGACCTGCACTACACTTATTTTTTAATTCTACCAAAGTACAATATTTAGATTGAGAAAAGTTTATATAATTATTTAGCCTTGTTGTGCAAACAAGCCTGCAGAACTTAATAAATATAGAATTTGAAAAATAACAAACCTAAAAAGAAACACTAGGTATGAGATACATGAGTACCTATGATACGGTGATACTTTTGGTAAACAACCATTTGACTAACATGTGTGTCTCACCTGCTCTTGTTCATCTGTTCTGTCCTCATTCTCCTCTCTCTCCCTCTTTGTGCTGACAATCATCAAATATACAGTTGAAACCAGATATTTACTCTTCAGATAAAAACACTTTTTTAATTGTAACATCAAATCAGACTAAATGTTTATTTCTTTAGATTGATAAATATAAAAACATATTTGTTAACTTTAAGAGTAAAGAGAGAAACTATCTGTATTTCTTAATTGCAAATGGCACCAAATTGTATTCAAACTTGAGCCACACTTATGGAGCTCCACAATTCTTTTTCTGGTGTTTTGGTTGATATCTCTTGATTTTCCCATGTCAAAGAAACAGGCTCTGTGTTTTGCCTTATATGCATCTACAGCTGTGCCACCTGTTTACTCACATGGACTCTACTAACCTATCAGAAGCTTCTTCAGCTCAGAATGGAATCGTCTGGAGTTTTCTTATTAATTAACAATAAATTTAGTGTACATGTACTCCTAAATTTGATGAAAGTGATAAAAATAGCTCTGTCTCTCTTTATTCTGAAATTTAACTAATTCAAAATATATTTCAATATTTATCTAAAACAAAAATTTACTCTAAATTGATGTTGTACAGTAAAAATGTTTTATGTTTTCTCCCTAAAGTGTAACTATCTGGTTACAAATGTGAATATCCTGCTGTGTACTGAAATCCCTCTTGTTTTGCATAGAAATATACTGAACAACATACAAAGCATAATATATAAAATAACATTTACCTGAGTTTTTCTTTGAAAGAAGCCTCGAATGTCCATTCTTATGTTTCAGTACATAACTGAAACCGATTTAGTCGGGGAGGGTAAGAACTGAAAATATGAAATAAACACACGTAAGCTAAGACTCTAAAAAAAAATAGCATTTGTTCGGCTTTTCATTTCGCCATTTGTTGATTCACTTGAAGAGCAAGTAACGTAATATTGGTCAAGTGATCAGTTTCATATCAATCTTTCGTGATGCACCGTCATATTTACATTATTTGTACGGTACGAATGATTTGCTTTGGTACCTGCTCAAACTTAAGCTCTCCTTAGTATGGCTGGCTCCGTCTCTCCAACAGCGCACTCACGGGCAGCAGCTGCCCCGCCCCCTCGCTCAGTCGCTTAGTGCCTGAGCTTGGATCATACCAATATCAGGGGGGGATTCACGCACAGTCGTAAATTCCCACAGTGTGCACTATGTGCTTCGAATATTGTGTGTACTTTTTGTTTTATACAGTTGTCAGCCAGGCATCTAACTATGAAAAAATTACACTCCAAAATACCCCGGGCTTCTGACAAAACAACCCGGGCTTAAGCCCCGTAAGCCACCCCCACGCTCCGCCCCTGATCAACACCAAAACATTGAAATTTCATGTGGTAACTATTGTGTATTTATCTTCAGTGAGAGAGTTAGCTGTATTGCTAACAGCTAGCTAATATTACACTGCTAGCTACAGTTAATAACGGTCAATAAACAGCACTACAAGACAAAAAAAAAAGAACTTTGATTTTGGAGTGACAAGTTCCTTTTAAATATTAGGAAAACAACATGGTTTGGGCTAAAAACATCAACCTTTCACAATGTAAAACTGCAGGTTGAAAAATTCAACTTACAGCAAAGAAAGACGTCCCCGTAGGAGCCACCGTTGCCACAATCCAGTGTGTCTCTGTGCAAATGCCAAAGGGTATCTTGTGTGAATCTGTGAGAAGCGAGCGCCTTCACAGAGTGGCAGCATTTGACACCCTGGGAATGAGAGGAGGCCAGACTGTGAGAATAAACTTTAGACTGTTTCCAGCAAACTTGTAACCACATGATTAAATTATTATTATAAAAAAATGTTCACCCTTTTTCATATTTACTGATAATATTTCAAGAATGCTTCCTGCATGAAATACCCTACTGCCTTTATCAACTAAAGTTGTATTTTCTTTTTTTCCCCTCCCCTTTCTCTTCCTGGAATTATCTTGTGCTCATCCAAATAGGTAAGTAATAATTTCTATTCACTACCTACATGTCTAGCCTTCCATCCATCCACTACATCTTTACATGGTCATTGCCCATGGACACATTCTCCTAATGTGACTGAGCATAAATCTGCACAGAGCCGTGTTCAGTCAGTGTAATAATCCACGGATGGTGTTGCTATTCGAGTGTGCAGGGGAGCAGAGATGTGCCAAGGCCTGTGTGTTTTATGTTCATGCTGTCTAAATGGCCAGCAGCCACTGCCTCAGAGGAGGAGGCCTTTCCTTGCCCTTGCTCTACTTTATCCTGTATATAATCGCAACTTCTGAAACAAAAGGGAGAGAAGAAGCAAGAGAGAGTCACTGATGGAGAGATCTAGCCAGAATTGGTGAAGTGAAAGTGATTTTTTTCTTTGGAGAGCAGCAGGGCCTCACACACTGCACCGGAAATTAATTATTTTGCATATCCGCTCTGAGACACACAAAAACATCCCAACTTGCAAAAATGTCACAGCAGAGGTTGGAGAATGAGATCATCACAGTCGGAGCCATGCGGCAAAGGTTAGGAGTCATCCTCAAGGAGATTTGAGTTGTCTGTAATTTAGTATTCCTACCTTTAGTGACTTGATAAAAATGGAGGGGAACGAGCGCAAAGAGTGAAGGAGACAGAGACAGGCAGAGCCCAGCAGGAGGGGCAGATGTGTGAAAATCGAGGGGCAGGATGGAGACAGAGGGTGAAAGAGAAGTGAGAAACAGAGACAGAAGGAGAGAGGACAAAAATAGTTCAGCATGGAAGGAACAGATGTAAAAATGGAGAGAGGAAAAAAGGGGTGTCAGAAGATGATAGGCCTTAAAGAAATAAAGCATTCTAGAAGGTATATGCTTTTTTTACTGCTTATTTTCAGAATTACATGAGAGCGCTGAAATCAGTCTTGTATATGCAGCAGAGTACGGAGCTTCTGTCTGCCTTGTTTAGCATAACTTAGCATAAAGACTTGAGGCAAAACAAGCTTGCTAGCTTATATACCAGGACCTCCAGTTTTACTCATTAAGATATATATGATTGGTTTGTTTTGTGCAGACCATCTTAAAAATATGTTGTTTTAGGGGACATTTGTGTGCAGCTTTCTGAATTGTCAGCTCTAGTCCACTATGCCTATGCACTGACCTAAAGAAATTATGAAAGTTTCATTATTCATTATTAAGTGGATAATTGTTACCGTCAGAAATGGCTGCAGTCACATTCTAAATCACATAATTTTTACAGTTCTCCTTTTTTTAACCTTAAACCCTGTCAGACTAATCGGTAGCCGGCTTTTTGCTAAAGCAGGCTAAATATCTCTCACTCTATCATTTTATGTTTATCAGGCAAAGACAAAATATTGTCATTAACTTGCTTTCATGAAAAATAAATCAGTGTAATGTCATTATTTTAATGAAAAAAAAATCTAATGAAGAAAAACGATGTTCAATAACCTTGCCTCGTACCTTCAGCAACCCCCTTTTCACTGTGACTTCCTCATCTGTTCTTGTGCTCATCCGTGGGGTTTGAAACATGAAAAGGTCTCTGTGCATCTTTGCACTTTTTTCATCCATAATTGATTTGTGTCACATAATGAAGGAGCTAAAAGACAGAAATGAGTCACTAGCCAAGGCAGCCAGTCTGATATGGTTTCAAAATAGCTACCAGGGCAAATTTCTAACGGATCTTGCCCCAAAGGATCCGTCACTGGATTTGTAGAGCTAGAAGGGGCGAGACTTGAGACTTACAGAAGCAGACTTTATACACAGACGTGTAAGAAGAAGGCTTGAAAAAAAAAGTCCTTTTGGCGAAGAGGAGCAATGGTTGTCTTGCCTTTGGGCAGCTGTCTGAGAGGGGTTTGCCTTTTTTTCTTTTTGAAAAGGGTTTAATCCATACATATTAAGCTTGGGCTTCCATGGCACATGGTTAGCAATGTCACTTTGCACATCTGATAACCTCCTCCTTTAACTCTGTTTGGACAGCAGACAACCAGTAGGAATTGAAGAATTTGTTAAATGTCAAGCATCTGAAGCAGGCTGCATTTTTAAATCAATAGAATCAATAAATAAAATCTGTCAGGTACTCACATTTTTCACAATTTTCAACCAGTCAGCTCAAAATGTAAGCTTCAAGAAAATAGGAAAGAAAGGGGGGAAAAAACACATTTTAGAAAAAAAAAGTTAAGTAATCTAAAAGTGGTTTATAATTTCCATGACGGTACCCCCAACCTGTGTGTTTTTTTTTTTTGGGTTTTTTTTTTTTTTTTGTTTTTTTTTTGGGGGGGGGGGGGTGATAGAGACATTACATTTCAGCAGCTCCATAAATTCTTCAACAGATGAAGTACAGAAGAATCCTGCAACACAGAAAGTTTAAAAAAGTAACACATGGTTTCTGTTCCTTGAGGAAAGAATTTCAGCTGATTGGTTAACTCCCCACAGAAAAGTCCAGACTCAGCTCACATCTGCAAAAATTCAGATTTTAGAAGATAAAACAGAGACGGGAAACAGGTGGTGGGTATGCATGAATATTCAATGAGATTGCATCACAGAGAGGGATTTGTCTTGCTGACATAGGAACATTGGTGGTGGTCTATGAATGCATTATTTATTTGTTGAATTTTCTTTATGAGAGGCAGGCAGATTTTTTTCTCTCATGGAACTTTGGCTGACTTGGTTCCTAATCCAGACTTGCCAAGTCAACCCAGCTTTAGACAATAATCAGTTTAATAATGTGAAGGTTACACCGCACACAAAACAAACAGACATAAAAAAAAACCCTATAACCCCAGCTAGCTAGCACTGGAATTGCTTTAGGTGGTAATGCATTAGCCTCTTCCTCGCCTTAAATTAGGGTTAGAGTCTAAAACCTTCCAAAACGAGAACTGTACGGTTTTTGATCCAGTTACATCCAGTTACATGTGATGCACAAGCAGCCAGCTTTTAACAGAGAAAACAAATTATGTTATTTTAACACAAACTGCATAGCATGCTCTCAAAAATAGCAGGTGGTTTTGACTGGCTACTGCTCACTCGTGTTAATAGGACTACTACCAGGAATAGTTGTACAGTAATGCATCCATCCATGCATATATGTAATATGTCTGTGAAGGTTCAGTCATCCAGGTCATCGTAGTCTAAGGAGCTTGGAAAGAAAAGCGTCTGGACTTCTTTAAGTTGCTTGAAGACGTTTCACTTCACATTCAAGAAGCTTCTTCAGTTCTAAGGTCAAATGGCGGAGAGTCCCAGATTTAAACCCAGTGGGAGTTTCCCCCCAAAGAGGGACAAAAGGACCCCCTGATGATCCTCTACCTAATCACATGAGCCAAGGTGTGAAAATGGGTGTGGGTCACAATCAGCCAGGGTTTCGGGTGAGCTCATTGTCAAACCTGGCCCCACCCTATCATGCGATTTCCTGAGGTCAGATGGCCCAGGATGTGAGTGGGCGTTAAGGTGTCTGGGAAGGGAACTCAGAACTGGATTATAGATGGCAGACAGTTGGTGTCGTAAACCACCGCCTCTGTTCAAAGATGGTCGCTCATAGTGGACATAGATGGCTTCTTTCACTCCTCTTTCAAACCATCTGTCCTCTCTGTCCAAAATGTGAACATCAGGGGGTCCTTTTGTCCCTCTTTGGGGGGAAAACTCCCACTGGGTTTAAATCTGGGACTCTCCGCCATTTGACCTTAGAACTGAAGAAGCTTCTCGGATGAGAAGTGAAACGTCTTCAAGCAACTTAAAGAAGTCCAGACGCTTTTCTTTCCAAGCTCCTTAGACCATGTATGTAATACATGCATGAATGGAGCAAAAAAAGCTTTATCTTTAAGCAGGTAAAATGTCCCTATATCACTTTATTTCAGTTCAGAAAATGTACAAATATGTACAAAGAGAAACACACATAAACTCACTGTCTGTCTCTGCCCTCTCCCTGTGTGGTAGACTAGGTCTTTTCCTGGCCAGCGTCCCGTATCGCTGCAGGCACTGCAATCTTAACCTGCTTTATTTATGAATCCTCCTCAGCAGAGGGATGAGAGAGGGGAAAGAGAGGCAGATACAGTGAGAGGGGAACTGTAGGACTGAGGGAGTGATTACTACATTTCTGTGCATGTATCCGTCTTTTTTGGGGTAATTGTTGTTTTTGTGCACAGTTGAGAGGTTAATGAGCTCTGCCTGGTTACATTGCACATTTTTCTCCATTTCACAAACAAACACACAAACAGACACACACAAATATTCCTGCACAAGCACAGTTTCCAGCAGCAGCTCTGCTATTTTGCCATCGCCTTGCTTATAAAAAATGTAAAATCCGATGCAGGCGTGGATGAATCCATGTTGGCTTGTTTATTTCCGATTCCACTTTGTGTCTGGCCATGTTTGTGACACGTGCAGTGTTTCAATATCTGCAGCAGCATTACTGGCACTTAGGAGACCCAACTTCACCTACATGTTATATAACAAACAGCATTACCGGCGCTACCGCCAATCTCACTGGAAAGGAACACTGGATATTGTGAGCTTAATGTTTGTGTTATTACAAGGCTGTGCATGGAATTAAAGATCGAGGCTAGCTCTGCTCAAATGCATCTCAGCATCAGGGATCATCTTACATCTTGTCTCAGTTTACTTGTGTTAGTTTGCAGCAGAGGCACTGCTTAATACACTATACAGTGTTACGATAAAAACACACAGAGCTATAACCGTGGGCTAGCTGTAAAAATTCTTGTATTCTTGTCATTCAATTTATTTATTTTATTTATTTATTTATCTAATTTCACACGCAGAGGCTTTTCATACTTGCACCATGCTGGATCAGTCCTTTCTAGTGATGGGATTTCCGGCTCTTTTGGCTCCGAACCGGCTCTTCATTTACCTGTTACTACCACACACCCAATCCCATTGTTGGTACTTCCTGGCTTGTGTAGCCACTAGGTAACAAAAGCTCAACACGGCCCCTAGCATCCTGGAGCACTTCCGTTGTGTTATATGACATAATAATGCATGCCATTTCACCTTATAATAAAACTACAAACAGGAAATTGATATTTGTTTGGAGAATTTAGTGGAAAATGGTATGCAATAGTTTTTAAAAGATATGAATTTGGAGTTGTAAGAGCCTGTCTCACCTGGTAACCAAGCTGTAAACACCTGAAATTTACAAATTGTTCCGTATCTGCACAAATATTAATCATGAACAACATTTAAAGAAAATACAAAAAGTGTTTTTACTAGTAACACTTGAAGCATTTGGATATGTGGCAGGTCTGAAAACACTATTGGTTGTTCTATACGGCAGTAACAGTAAAGTATATTTGTAGCTTAGGTAGGAGGACATGATGGCATGTTAAACACTGACTCAAACCAAATCGTGCCAGTGTCAGTATTTAAATATGAATGATGTGAACATAGACTGTGATACAGACAAATCCTGTTAGAAAAATCAGACAGCTTTTTCATTCACCTCATGTTTACCCTCCGACATCGAATCCATTTTACATGCAGATAAAATAAAGTGTGTCACAAAGATGTTATTTCCACTGCCTGAGACACTTCCTTTATGTTTAATGCACATGCAAAATAAATTATGCTCATAATGCAAATGTAGCCTTTAACAATAATGTGAGTTCATAAGACTAGTGGTAGTGCTTAGTATTAAACTGAATCATGTTGGTTTATTCATGTTAGGGCTCAGTTTGCATTCATCCTTCCTTCACAGACAGTGATTACTGATAATCCATCTGCAAAACTTCACAATGAAAACACCCTCTTATTTACAGCATCACACCTTCACATTCAGCAGCAAGTAAACAGACACATGTATATCTGCACAATAACAGTCAGGGCAGGTGAGGCCTCTATGCAACAGTATCTCTCACACCTTTCCTCTTGTGCTTCACTTTTTTTTCCTTTTCACTTCTTGAGTGGTTTTTTTTTTTTCCGTTATCTACGGAGCTTTTCTCATCCTACCTGGCGAAAAAATGTGATGACACAGTGTTGATTTTTCACAAGTGTGTCACACGAAAGCACACACATTCAATATCTTATTGTGTAATGTGTGCTCTTCTGCCCTTGTTTTACTTCTGTCAGTCATAGCATGCACCCACCTATCAAGTTTTAAAAAAGAAGAAAAGTGTAGTAGCTGAGGGAGATAATAGACTTAAAGCCAAGATCGGTAGTAAGCAAGTAAAGTAAGAAAGGCATTCCAGGGTCTTTATTAGGAGAAATGATTAAGCTAGGCGGATAATGTGTATTTAGATTCATATGTGTTAATAATTTCTGTTTAAACGTTCATTTTTATGATTATTTTCTTGTTGGCTTGAAATAAAATATCACCCTCTGCTGGTACTGCAGCTATCACAGCCTCTGTGTGCGTGTTTCATGTTTTACAGAGGCTAATTGTGAAATGGACATGATGAACTGTTGCATGTTCTGCTGTGATATCATCTGCCAAAGTCTTACAAATTTAAAGAAACTGATCAACCATCACATTGAAATTGATTCGGTTCTTTTTTTACCCATGCGTCACCTCCGCACTAAAGACTCAGTTCTCACCTTAGTGAGGTCACTATGTTGTATCTACATGTGTCCATGTTTAGGTTTGTACTCTGACACATTTTTAGTAAAAACATAGCTCAAACTATCTAAAAACTGCTGTGAAGTTATACTGTATTTCAAATAAAATACCTCCCTTCCTTCTTGAACCTCCCGTCATTGTCGCTTCTTTGGGATAGCCTGCTCTTTGTGTATGCAAACATTTGGCACATAATTGTTGTTATTTTATTTTACGAATTGACTTAATTGAACTTGTATCTCTCGGCTGGCCTAGGAATGCCTTGGTGTTCCCCTGGATAAGAGTAGGAGGTGGCTGGGGAAAGGGAGGTCTAGGCTTCTCTGCTTAGGCTGCTGCCCCCGCGACCCGGTCCTGGATAAGCAGAAGAAGATGGATGAATGGATGGATTTAATTGAACATTTGAAGAGTTGATGCACTTGTTAGTAAATTGTTTTTCACATTGATAGATTTGTGCATACCCTTACAGAGACACTCTTCATGTCAAGTCTGTGTATGCATGTGTGCACTGGTGTGAGTGTTGCTGCTGTATATGTTTAAGACTAAATTCAATACAATTGTATTAGAAACCCATCCAAGTTAATCCAAATACAGCCACTTTGTGCTTCATAAAACACAAGAATGCAATGGCCACATTGTGTTGTAAGAATTATTCTGTGATATCATGGTGACTATATCCACCATTTATTGACAGAGTATTTTTAAACTGTGCTCACCAAAATATAATAATATTTGGTTTTATACAAAATACCATTTGGAATGAAAATAAACTATATAGGTAATGATTCGTTTTTTTCTTTTAGGAGCAGAAATTTTTAGTTTCAGAAGTAAATTGCTTGAAGAACAATGAAAAATCTAATTTTCATAGTAAATATAGTTGTGTTGTCGTCTCAAATGACAGGATATTAGAAGATAAATGACTGATTAAAAAATAAACTGAGGAAGTGGACTGTGGAGAACATTCAGCCTACTTCATGTTTTTTTTTTTTGTTCCTGCTGAAAGCCAGCTGACAGGACTTGAGACTTTAATCCATTTTTTAGTCACATATATAGTTAGGGCCATAAGTATTAGACAGTTGACAGTTTTTCTCATTTTTGTATGCCACCACAGTGGGGTATAAGTGCAACAGGTAAGACGTTTCTGAAGTGCAGACTTTCTATTTTAATTAAAGGAGTTTAACAAAGTAATTTCATTAAATCTGTAGGAATTACAGCCATTTTTATGTATAGTCCTTTATCTTTACTAACTGAAAAGGTTCTCTATTGGGTTGAGATCAAGTGACTAACATCAGTATTGAAGAATGCTCCATTTATAAGCCTTGGAAATTCTCATGTTGCCATGTGGTTTAGGCCAGCTAACACTGTGGAGTCTGTTTTGTGTGACTTGGCTGCCTTAGAGTAGAGAGTGTAGTCCTGTACACTTCAGAATTACAAATTACTACATCGTTACTACTTATTCAGCTGTCACATCATCAATAAACATTAGTGTCCAGTTGCACTGACAGTCATACATGCCTATGTGATACCATTGATATGGTATCCATCAGATGGGCTGTTTCTCTCTTTCTACATACTTGCTGGTACAAATAACACATCAGAGCCTGGTCTGGTGTGCAACATGTTGCCTTCATGCATGTCTCTTGATTGTAGATTTTTCATAAAGAAAGGCAGAATTCTTAAATCAGCCACTTTAGTTGTCTTCTGTGGTCTTTCAGGCCTTTAGCCTTCTTTTTAATAATGTACGTGTCACGTACCTGTACCTGTACCTGTACCTGTCATGACAGTACCAGTTTATTGATACGGGGACTCAAAAAGGTTTTGCTGTCTTACTGAGGAGTTTATTTATTACTCATTCACTCATTAAACTACTGATATTCTTATTTATTTACATTCATATCTCTTGGGACCTTATATTGATAATTCAAGTGAATGGCCAACAAATCCAATATCAAATCAACTGTGATGGATTTTAATATGTGCAGAGACAAAAATTCCTAAACCTTTGTAATCATCCAAATACTTCAGGAACTAACTTTATGTACACATAACACACTTTTTTCATATATTTAGCTGTCTTGGGCACAAGCACAGTTTTCTAGACTTCTGGACACCGTAGGATTATTCAAAGTGACTCAACACTCACCATACAACAGGCACAATGCAGCTCCTAACAGACCCAGGTCAGTTGTTGTCCTGAGTGTCTTCTGAGTGTAAGACAAAGAGGAAAAGCTGGAGGCTCACAGGAGAGTCCATCAGCAATAAGAGGTCAGCAGAAAAATGTATTATCGATTGTGTCCCATTCACAAAAGACTTATGGCTGCTCGTGTGAGCCCTCTTAAGTAGACACATGTGCACAGACAGTCAAAGACTTACACACATTTTGAAAGGTGACAACAGCAGGACTTGACACACAGAAGCAAGGCCAGAAGCCAAAAGAGGTCCAAGTGCACCAACGCAGGCACTTGTAAGTGATACGAAGAGTCCGTTTGACAAGCAGAGAACAAGATGGTGTTTTATCAATCAGCAGAATGTTGTAATGGTAAAGACGCAGCCACAAAGCTTTCGAGCAATTTCACTATTTCTCTCTAGTTCTCCTTTTATTGCTCTGTCTATTTGTTGTAGTTTAGGAGAAAAGCCATAAGGTTTTAACAGCCCTATTTATTCTTTTTTCATGAACCCTGGGACTGGCCAGGCTGATAAAAATGGATTGTGTCTCTGGAGTGCTGCCGGCATGCTCTGTCTCAGGGGCTAGAGCTCCTTTGAGAGAATTTAGCTTTCACAGGTTATAGAAATGGATCGAAGAATAGACACTTGGAAAAACACCAAGTACCAATCTACAATATACTTTTAATGAAGTTCTGTCTTCGTGGAGCTGTAATCATTGTGCAGAAAATCTCTGCCACACAAGTGCATAGGTATTTCATTATTACATTTTAAAAGATTTCAACACTTGAGCAGTTTCAGTCAAGTACTAAAGTCAGTACTGAAATTAGATGATTCAAAACCCTGTTATCTCCAAAAGACAAGCCAGTGCTTGAGTTAACATTAAAGTGCAATGTATGTGTTTTGTGGTGCTTAAGAAAAAAGTTAGCATGGCTGAGCTTGGCTCAGTAAAATAAGATTTAATACTCAGGTAGAGCATGTCATGAAATAAGATTGACATCCTTTGCTGGGGGAGTGTCGACACTTTCCAAAGTAAAAGGCGGCGTAACATCCCCAAATCAGCAGAGAACTGCAGCAAAGCTGAATTTGCCATGAAGCTACTGGTCATGGACTTAAAGCAACAGAAGGAGGTCACAACCCTGAGGTGTCTGTCTGGATGGAATATCTGGACTTTTTTTTTCCAGAGTAAAGCAACAAATGTTTCTGCATTTCCCTTTAAGCTGTCTCGCTACCAACATTTACATGAGCGAGAGTGAATGATTCATGAAGGATCAGAGTTGCAAATAATTTCAGATTCTTTATTTACTCTTATTGATGTGGCAGTAATATACTAAAAATCAACTTATGGACATATTAAGGTCATGAAGGGTCACAGACATGCAAAGGCACAATACATAGAAAGATGATCTGGCTAGATGGAAATGTCTACCCATATCACTCATGGGAAGGGTTGCCGCTATAAAAATGATGGTCTTACCAAAAATAAATTATTTATTCTCAATGATCCCAACTAAACCGCCACAAGATTGGTTCAGATCTCTAGATTCATGTATGTCCAAATTCCTTTGGAAAAATAAACCCCCACGTATAAGCTTAAAAACACTACAAAAGACCAAGGATAAAGGAGGACTAGAACTGCCTAACTTTCAGCACTACTTCTTAGCCAACAGGCTTCAGTTTATCTCAGGATGGCTAAAACACACCCTCTTAGATGAACCTTGGCTAGATGTAGAACAAGCACTCTGCAATAATCTAGAGATCTCAGACCTACCATTTATCAGCTCAAACATCCAACGACATGAATGCTTTAAAAGCATCAACATCAGCTCTTCTCTGACAGCATGGTGGGAGTTTCTAAAATTGAATTAAATTCATTAATCCCATGCAAACGTACACCTATCTGGAACAACCCTGACATATTACAAAACAATAATATGATAAACTTTTCAGATTGGAGTGATAAAGGAATCAAATATTTAGAACATATACTAGAAGGAACAGAATTTATTTCATTTGACGGACTAGTTACACAATATGGGATCAACAAGAAAAGATTTTTAGAATATCAACAAATTAAATCCATAGTAAAAAAGAAATTTAAACCGGGTCAAGTTGAACTACAAACACCACCAAGTGTGGTTCAATTTCTTACTCTTAAACCCCCCAAATTACTATCCAAAATATACAGAATGCTTTCTAAAACAGATGAATCAATATCACTTCCTATTGCAAAATGGGAAGCGGATTTATCAGTTAACTTAGACCTAAACTTCTGGTCTCAGATTTGCTTAAAAACCTTTCATCTAATTAGAAATCCCAGTCTTCAATTAATTCAATACAAAATATTACATAGAGTACACTATACAGGTCATCGGATGTTCAAGATGGGCTTTACGTCTACCAACAACTGCTCACACTGCCAAACCAATTTACCGGACAATTATATCCACGCTCTTTGGTTCTGTCCACCAGTTCAGAAGTTTTGGCGCGAGATATGTGAAGACTTATCGAAGTGTCTGAAATGTAACATTCCAACTTCCCCCTTAGTGTGTTTGTTGGGCAGCTTAGATAATGTCACTTCAGAAAAGAATATCGCCCATATGATCTTCACTGCCCTATGCATAGCCAAGAAAACAGTCCTCATGAACTGGAAAAATAAAAATAATCTTAATTCTAACCAATATAGAAATTATCTATTAGATTACATTAGTCTTGATACAGCCTCTGCCACCACATCAGATCAATTGCTCTGGGCTCCTTTGATCAGCTCCATCACCTAGTGGGGGTGGGGGGTCATAGTTTGGTCCCGCCTTCACTGTTGTGATTGGTGTGGGGGTAGGGACAGGCTTAGGGCGTCGGGGGGTTCCCCGGAGGCATCTTCCTTGGGGGGCTCAACCCGGGGTAGCGGTCATGTCCGGTTAGGGGCTCTGTTGGCTCTCCAGTGACTGTTTCCTCGCGGCTGCGTGCAGCGGGGCTAGGGGAGGGTCTGTGCTGACGGACGTGGGTTACTGACCTGGTAGCCTGGCTGGCCCTGGGTGGGTCCGGGATGGGCGTGAGGTTCTGGGGGTGCTCCGTCTCTGGGCTGGGACCCGGACCGGGCCTCGGGGGCTTGGGTCCTGGTTGGTGTGTTGCCGGGGTTGTGGGCGGGTGGGCGCATGGGGGCCCAGCCCTGGAGCAGGGTGCCGCCGGTGCGTCGAGCCACCTGGGGGGCTCTTCAACTGGTGGGGGAGATTGTCACATCTTGCAGGAGCTTTCCTCTCCTCAGGAGCTCCCTCTGCAGGAGGGGGAGATACAGGAGAGGTGGAGGAAGATCTCAGCCTGGGTGTTTATTGTCTTATGTAGTCTGGAAGATGAGTGGATGGTGGGGTGGGTGCAGTTTTCTCTGTGGTGGGGTTGGGTGGACTGTCCCGGGCTCTGTGGGGCCGGGCGGCGCTGCTGCACTGGGCCCGGTCTGGATGGGCCTGGGCCCCCTTTCCCTGGCGGGTCGCGGAGTATGGGGGTGCCTACTGGGGTCAGCGGGGGAGCTGGCCCCAGGGAGGGGTCACTTGCCCCTCCCTTCCTTCCCTCCCCATCTCCAGCTGCCTCCCTCTTCCCGCTCCACCACAACCACCCACACATGCAGGGCCTTGGAGTAGGGGTATGTCACCAGGGTGCAGAGGAGGCTACCCCCCCCTCTGTCCCCTTCTGGCTGCCTCTGCCTCAATTTTATCCCACAACTTAGACATTCACATTACTCACACTCTCATTACACATACATATAGGATCTTGGGGGTGGGCACGATACACGGAGTCCAAAGTACCATCAGGGTGTATACCCCACCCCTGGCATCGTTGCCCACCTCTCAATTTTAAATACACGTAGACATTGAGGGCTAGCAGGAGGGACCATGCGCTTACCTGCTGCTCTCTGGCAGGTAGCTCCATGCCCTCCTGGGTTTTAAATGCACCTTAAAACACACATGCATCAACATTACAATGAGCGGGTGGAGGGAGGTTTGGAGTCTTCTCTCACCCCCGTTCTCTGCGACCTGCTGGAGCAGGGGGGCTAGGAGGAGGAGTTGGCCGTCCGACTGCGGTCTGGAGTGTGGAGCCTTCCTGCTGCTGCGGAGTCAGGGCGGTCTGCCTCCCCCCACCGCAGGGAAAAGGGAAACACCACCTGGGTCTGGGTGCAGTTCCCCCCTCCAGGGGCGGGGGCACCTAGACCCGGTTTGTAGAGTACGCTTGGGGAGTGTGATCGTGTGTACAACGTCTCTTTATGTCTGTCTCCACGTTGGTTGAGTGTGGAGTAAGTGCATATGAGAGCATGAGGGTGGGAATGGATGTTTGTATCTGTGTGTGCCTGTATGTCTGTGTCTATATGTCAGGTTGGGTGTCAGGCGCCACCTCTCTGGGGACATCTCAGGCCCTCCAAGGTTTGGAGGCCTATCTCCCCCTACCACCACTTCCCCTGCCAGTGGCGGACCCCCTCAGACATCGGTGCGTTGGTGGTTCTTTGTGTCCGGGGATGGGCGTCCAGGTACACACCGGCTCACTCCTTGGCGGCCGCTTATCGGGGCCTGGAGCCTGGGGCTCGCTCGGGCCACTTCGGAGGTGGGGTGCCCCCGGCCTCTCGGCCTGGGGCTCGGTCACTCAGGCGCAGCTGGCTGCCGGCGGAGCTCACAGGCGCGTCACTGCAACTCCCCCTGGCTTCTGCTCCGCGGCTGCTGAGTGAGCCCTCATCTGGGACTCTCCTCAGCTCTTTCCGGGACAGTGGCGCAGCTGCCCCTCTGTTGGTCTTCCTTGGTCTCTTGTGTTCTGGGGGCCTCTGGATGTCTGGAGTTTTGATCTCCTCCATACCTGCTTCATGCCCTGGAGGACGGGGCTGTGGCCCCCCCACACCCTCTAGCAGATCATTACATGAAGGAACCTTTTAAAAAAAACAAAAAAACAAGCGCATCCATGCTCACAGGTGTACACACGGGTGATCACACCCACAAACTACACCCTTTTTGGCTCCTACCTCAAAGCACACTGTGTTCTGTTGATCTTATGTGCTGCACAATAATGTTTAATATTTAGTATTTACTGTCATATTCCCATATATCATTGTGATGTTGTTTATTCTATTACTCTTGTTCTCTTCTGCTTGCTTTCTTTTTTCTTTCTCAGCAGGTGATCCAGGTGATTGATATATGCATTTTTTTTTTCTCTGCCCGTTCTGTTGGTTTTTGTCTTTTGCCCTTCTCCCCCGTCCCTCTTCTCAGCTGTTTCTCTTTCCCTCTTTCTTTCTCCCCTTCTTTCCCCCAGTCAAGTCTGTCCCGTATTCAGTAAGTGAAAATAAAATAAACAATAAAAGGTGAATCAAATGGACCATTACGGCAAGGCTGGGATGGTCAGTTTGGTAAAGTAAATCCGTTGGGCATCTTTCTTTGCCTTTAGACAACAATTCTGAGGGCAAAAGAGCCAAACGGGACAGGCCAAAAAAAAGAAAAAAAAAAAAAAAAAAAAACAATACATAGAAATGTCAAAGTCAACTGAGTCAGCTCTTTAGTTGAGCTTCCAGTGATTGTGGTGAGAAGTAAAGAGGTTAAAGATAAGCAGAGTCCAGACTTCACATAACAGAAGTCATGTGCCTAAAGCAAAACTCTATCAGCAAGTGAAAGACTGTGTTGCGAATTTCCATGTCAAAAAGCTGTCTCATTTTTTTATTTATTTATTATTTTTGTTTGATGGTCTGAAAGGTGATGGAGCTCTGTTGCGACCTAATGGAAACAATTTATCCAGCGATAAATGCTCAGGTCCTGGACCCCGATGCAACTGAATGTGTGTGTGTGCATGTCTGACAGACAGAAAGAGCATGACAGTACTTTTGAACCACAGCTCCAATAGCACTAAATACACACACACACACACGACAGGGTGAAGAGTCTGCTCCCACTGTCCGGTAGTAATGGGGCTTCTCAGCACAGCTGAAACACTCAGTCACACTTTCAGCTGGGAAATTGATTTTCCCGAGGTTCCCATTCCATTTGTATGTGCACTGTGTGTGAGTGAGAGTGAGTGTGTGTATGTGTGAGAGAGTCCAACCATCAAAATCATCTTAACAATAATTGTCTCCTAACCTGTATCGATGATGTTATTTTTGGGATTATATCAAAGCAGACCCTGTTGGTGAGAAGGAATAGTTCCAGAATATTACTACTATCGTATACTAGTACTATAAAAAATCCCAGTCCTATTATTTTACATGACCTGCAACTAATTACACTATGTAAGGTCAAAAGTCCCTGTCCTCGTGTTTTACACCTGCCAGGATAAGGTTTTGTTCAGCCACCGCCATCCTCTTGTTTCTAATCCTTCTGCTCACTGAAAATGTTGACTGGATGTGAGACAGTGTAATACCACTTTGGCTAAATGTTGTTTGCTATACTGGCCAGTGTGGAGTACCTGATGATAGAGGGAGTGGGTTGCCACTATAAATACAGAGCGTTTGATTCACATAGCCTACATGGGTCCTCTCATTCATCATCTTTTGTTCTTGAGCTCCCACGAGAGAGGAGTTTGTGAAAAAAGGAGAAAAAAATTGCGCAGAGAAGTGAAATGAGTGAACACCGCTGTTTGTGTGTGTTTGATACTGGCTGGGTAGTGTATATTGTATCAAGGTGATGGTAAGTGGTGCTGCCGCTGAGGTAAGACAATATTGTTTCCCCTGAACCGTGATGCTGAGCTTTATTTTCTTTATTGTTGCAGTGTCTTTTGGATTTATTTCAAGCGTTTCAATTTGGAAATAGTTTTCCTGATGTGAGCACTGTATATGTAGTGCAAAGACCCAGGATTACAAGGAGCTCACGCTCCTAAAGCACGTTAAGTTTAGTCGTTGTGTTTCATCAAGAAAAGAATGAGGCATTCATCCCAGAACTCACCAAGAACGTATCCATTCGATCACAGTGACAATTTATTTCTGTCCTTCCCTCACACATATGTTCTTTATTGCAAGTACATGTGTCTTTCTGAGCTTTGTGTTTGTTGTGTGAAAGCGAGGGAACACAGGGTAAGAAAATGAGAGGCAGACTACAAACCACTGAGAACAAGTAAAGCGCCTTACATCCCATGCTGAGGTGACAGACGGTAACCATGGCTACTTTGCCCCACTCAAATATCTGCCTAACAAATCGAACACTTCTTAGTCTGCTTTCTTGTTGGTTGGTTTTTGGTTTCCCTGCTACATGCACAACAAAAAAAACCTCAACAGCCCCCATGAATCCAGCTCAGGGAGGGGTAGTCATCTGTCATGCCTGAGACTGAAGGAGAAATAAACAAGGGAAAACGTACAGTAACAGGGACAAAACATTTTTTAAAAAATGTTAAAGTTAAAAATGCAAGACATGGTTAAAAACATAAAGTAACAAGTACGAATATACAAGAAAAAAGCAAATACTGTCACCTTTTAGATGTTCATTTCAGAAGAAAGAAATGTTTAAGAAGATATATAAAAGACAGTAAGGAGATTGACATTGTGATCTCAATGAGGGGGGACTGTTCCACAGTTTGGAAATTCTCATGGCAAATGCCTATTAACCTTTGTTTACTAGCCGAGACCATCCTTTTACCAATGTAGATAACGAAGGGGCAAATCCTTGAGATGCAGCGTAAGACCATTTAATGCTTCAAATGTCATTTGTGGAATTTTAAAATCAAAGTATTGGAATATATTTGTGAATTCGCTAATACGGGAGAAATATGATCATGTTTTTTGAAACCAGTTGAAATCTAGGTAGCAGTGTTCTAAGTTTGCTGGAATCTGTGAGCCTGTGTGCCTAAAAGCTTGTAACTTATTTGAGGTTGAGCAAGCCATTTACTAATTGGAAAGTTGGTGGCTCAGTCACTGGCTGCTCCAGTCTGATTGCCAAATATCTTTGGGTAATATATTAAACTTCAAGTTGTTCTATGATGCATGTGAATGTTAGGTAAAACAAAAAACAAAAAACATTTCAGCATAGGAAAAAGTGCTTTGGTGAATGAGGCAAGTTGTGTAAAGTGCTTTGAGTTCTTAGGTAGCTTGAAAAAGTGATCCATGAAAACATTTTCTTTAGAACCAATATCTTTAGAACCTGCATAACAACATGGTATGCAGGGTGCTCAGCTGCAGACAGGAAAGTACTGCAGAGGGTCATCAACACAGCCCAGAAGATCACTGGCTGCTCTCTGCCCAGCCTGGAGGTCACTGCAAACTCTCGGTACCTCAGCAGAGCTGGCAATATCATCAAGGACCACTCTCACCCCAGCAACCAACTGTTTGAACTATTACCGTCAGGCCGACGGTACAGGTCACATAAAACCAGGACAAACAGATTCAGGGATAGCTTCTTTCCCAGAGCTACCACCGTAGTAAATAAGCACAAAAACAATTGAACCTATTCCATACCGTCACTGTCATTATATTATGCTGCTATTCATACTGTCATTATATTAATGCTGCTATCCTGTATATATTGTACATACTATTGTTTGAGTACTTACGATTGTTTTTTTTTGTACTTTTTATATTTTACATTTATATTTATTATTGAAACTTGCACCAAGGGAGTGGCACTCCAATTTCGTTGTACTCTGTACAATGACAATAAAGGCTATTCTATTCTATTCTAAAACCTTGGATTTTTAATGACTGAATTTTAGTTTTGAGATAGCCAGCATTGGATGTCAATTAGAAAGGTAAATAGATTGCCAAGGCTACATCTACATGATGTACATCTAAATAGCTTTGGTAAGCAATATTCTGGCTATAAATGGTCTGGCTGAAAGGAAGAAAGTATACTGAAAACAAGAGTGGGCCAAGGATAGATCCTTGGGGAACACCATAATTAAAATGAAAAAGGGAGCATTATCTATGGCCATGGAGACGGTTCTTTTAGATAAGTACAATCTCACAGAGCACTTAATCCCAACTAGTACAAAGACTGAGCTTTGTCAGCTCTTAATACTCATTCACAAGTAGTAACATTCACAAGGGCAGTTTTCTGTGATAGCTGAGAAATGTTAACAATATTATTACTATTCATACAAAGACTAAAAGTTGAAATGATTTTCTTCAGAACCTTAGAAAAAAAAACAGTTTTAAAATGGTTTTATAATTATTAAATAACTGAGGATCCAGATTAGGTTTATAAGTGAGGGCTGAATGACATCTTGTTTAAAAAAAAACAGCTTTAAATAACAACTGGAAAAAAAGAAAACAGAAGTTAAAGATCATTATACTATTATATAATTTTATTATGATAAGAAGAGAAACCGTAAGAAATATTTATTTATTTATTTATTTTATTTTATTTTTTGCGCCTGTCCCGTTTGGCTCTTTTGCCATCAGAATTGTTGTCTAAAGGCAAAATATCTATTTAAAAAGAATCAGCTGGAATCATATCTGTACTACGGGGGGGCTTCATTAGAAAAATGATTATATTTAGAGATGAGTGGTTTGTGGTTTAAAACTGAGAGACTGATAAAGGTAAACAGATAATATGAATAAGGCGCAACTTGTGATCAAATTGATAACATTTTCCCAATAATGGGGGTTGCAAATTTTTCAGGCCAGTCAGATTCAGGTGCAAGATCTGTACATGGAGTTTATGACATTGACGTCATAGCCACAAATATTCATAATCTTAGAAAACTTTAATATAATATACTGATCTTACATCTTTTCATCTTTAACTGCTTTCTGGTAGATTTTTCATAGATTCCCTCTCAGTATTATTAAATATATATAAATATGTAGGGAACAAAATTGCATGTGTAATGTCTGATTTTTCTCCTGGTAACAGAATATGTTGAGAATGGTGCGTTTGGCAGGTCTGACAGAGTGGATGAAATGGCACACGTTTATGTCTTTGTACGCCAGCATGTGGTTATCTATAGAGCCATAAATAGATGAAAGCATGCATTACATATCTTACAGCTGGTATCTGGATGTTGGGCCTCCAGCTCTTGCTCTGGATCAAATCATGAATACCCAAAGGCAGTGAAACAGACAGTTCCATCATTAGAACAATTACCAATGCAACCTTTTCATGACTGATGAAGCTTGCATCAATCATGTTACAGCCAATTTACTATCTCTGTGTGACTTGCATTAATGTCAGAAAACATTCTTCTTCTTTTTTTCCCCTAAACAGCGAAGGTCCTTTCTGGATCTGTGCTACCACTGATCCAGTGGTAGCACAGATCCAGGAAGGGGAAGACTTGAGAATGTCAGAGGGAAGTAAATATTCCTAAATATAGCATGAGCCATTTATCATTTTCCTTCTCATGATGGAAAAAGGCTATACCTTTACAAGGTTTGGAGAAAAATTGATGGAATGGAATGAAAAGTAAGTCTCACATCCTCTGTGCTTCGCCATAATTTATCCATTAGAACTTCCGTGACTGCAGTTACGTGACCTCCTGTTTGCTTACTAACGCAGTAAAAGGTTTTCTGAAAGCCATCCCTCGTTGAGTCTTGGGGAGTAGCTAGAATGGTTTGGATCAACTGCAGTTCCTAATAATTGCCATTTAGTGTCAACTGTTCTTCTTCCTCAGCATGAGCAGGAAAAAAGAAAGCACTGCTGCCTGTTGTATAAACTGGTTTCTCTGTTAACACTGAGGGTGGTGACAGACAGGCAGGTACTGTTTATTGTTCTTAAACTTCCCACTGTTTACATTTTACACAAGGTTCCTAGTAGAATTCATAGGTGATGGTGTTAAAGGCTGTGTGAAAGATAAATCAAAGACTCCCTGTGGTTTTAATGTGAAATGTTACTGTTTATTCCAATAAAATAAATAAATAAATTGATGTAACAGCTTCTGCGAGTATAACCACCATTTTTTTTCCTAATATGTTTTTCAATAACAACATTTTGGCTGAATTTAAAAGCTTTTTCATGTTTACTTGCCTGGGAATGATATATGTTGAGGGGGTGTTTAAGTACTCTAGCTTCTGGGCTCACAGACATAAGAGGCTATCGTATGAGTACAGCTGTGTACACATATCACCTCTTCTCAAATTGATGGGCAACACTTGTTTCACAGAGTCACTGAATATACTGTATGTGCATGCTCAACCAATGTGTCCCACTCTACAGGACTCTTTGCTGGTGTTATTGTGCTATCGTGTTAATGAGTTCTTACTCATCAAAAGTTAACTTTACTCTACTCTGTGCTCTTTGTTGAATGCGACAGATTAGTAAAAGTTTTTTGTCTGTTTTTTTAAACCACGAGAATCAAAGTAAGATTAATGTTCACCAGAAAGTTCATCTCTAAAGTGAGTGCTGTTGCTTTATCAGCCATATCTATTTATCAATAAGGATCTGACACAATGGACGTGCAAGTGAGAACGTAGAAGTGAAAGCTTGTGTAAGGAGCTATGTAATAGGATTGAGGGCCATCTGCCTCCCTGTGATACCCACAGACTGCCTACTGTCCCCAGAGGCACCCAGCAGCACTGGCAGCCAGGAAAAAGATAGTGCTAACTTTGTTTCCTTAGAAAAAGTTGAGCGAAAGGAGGTATTTAGTCATCTTCTTTGAATGTAACAACATTTTGCTATACAGTATATTCCTCGAGAAAAAGCTCAAAATCCAGACAAATAATTTTTGGTAATATGGGATCATACATATTAGTTAGTGAGAACATGTACTTAGAAACTACCATGCAGTAATGAGGCCTACAAGTGACCCACTGCCCTCATAGCTCTACACACAGCTTGTGCAAAGTTATTCCCAAAAGAATGTTGTAGCTTTAAGAACTTGAGTAATATTCATCATACACAGCCTCTACCAACAAGGTGCTGATGAAGTGTGTTTCATCAAAAAGAAAAAAGAAGACTGTCATCATTTTTTTTCTTTTTTGGCTGGGAGTAATACTGAAGCTGACAAACACCTCACTGGCACACGGGAGGCAGTGAGTTTAGGAACTGTTGTATTTTGAATTATATTCAGTAAAATGATCAGAATGTGACCTCTGATCATTTTTCAGCCAGCGATCACATTGCTTTGTTAAAGTAACCGGGGACATAATTAATTGCATATAAAGATTTAATTGTAAAAACATGTAATATCCATGACAAAACAGAGATGTTTTTCAAATTTATTGATGAGAGTTATCATGAGAGTTATTTAAGCCAGCTCTTGATGTGAAGTGAAATTAATAATCAACTTGAAAATGTTGAAAATGTTTAATTTTGGGGGGAAAACGGCTATATGACTTCACCACATTGACTTAGAGAAAACAAAACAGCTAGGATTTTTCTTTTCTAAGAGAAACATGTCTCACATGCTTTTCTTACACACACAGTGGTTCTACTAAATGCAGGAGGTAGGATCATGCAAGTACACACTGCCCAGGTCTGTCAGCAGGCCACCATGTGGATGTCTGATATTACCACAGCCTGATGCAGTTACTACATTTAGCTTGCCGTTAGCAGCTCATAAACAGCATTTTTAGCTTGTTGTTTGAATGCTTATGGTAATAGTTTGTTCATTTTAATTATATTGATATTGTGGTAAATCACAATTCCAGTCAATTACAATTACTTGAGCTATTTTCTATATCGTGACAAAGACTTTACAACTATACAGAAATAAATCCAATGATCCCCTGTGAGCAATCGTATTGATCTGCTCTTTAAGCTGTGACCACTAAAATCCTAATCTTGCACTGCCTACACTGCTTAATATGCAGAAGAGGTAAGCAGCAAATTAAGTTTAATTAAGAAATCAAACGAATCAGACGTTACTTCATTCATAATTCTTTGTCTTGGATCTCAGCCCTTGTTCTTCAATCCCCTGTTTGGAGCAATGTATTCAGGAAAGGAGAAAACTGGAACCTGAATCATATATAACAGCAGACACTTATTTAGCTCCACAGACTCATAATTTCTCAAACTAAGCAGAGCCATTGAGCTCCCTAAAATATTTCTGCATTGCTGTGAATATATAATCAGGGTCTCACAAGCAGGCAGGCAGCCACAGGACTAAAATCATCACAACACCATTTCCTTCTAGATCCATAATAGATGACAGTCGCAACCAAGCCATATCTCATCACTAGTTCGTAGAGGGTCAAAACCCTCACTGTAATGCAACTAGAGTGAGCTAAGTGGCATTGAATGGATATAATCTGTCACATCCAATCAACTGAAGCTCTCAAAAATGATCGGAGAGTGAGGTGGGTTAAGGAACGCAGTGAGGAAAATGGGAAAGGCAGAGATCAGACCCACAGAAAAGGCAGAGGAGTGGTGGGACTATTGGAAAATGAAAGATGGAAATTCAACTGCATAGACAGAGAGAACTTCAATCAAAACCCCCACTTGAATAAGTCATGTCTATCTAATAGACTCCAGGAAATAGTCATGAATATATAAAGAGGAAATGTGCATTAATCAGATCCGCTTACCTCCTCCTTTTTGTGGGCATACAGAAATTTGTACCTTTTCAGTAACTAATCTGGCACAGTGACAGACTCAACAAGGAATAGGGAGCGATGAGTGTTTCAAAGTTTTATCTGCAAGCGAGTTATGCAAATATGTAAAAATATTCAATTAAAGGTGGGCATTACTGGCACGAAAGTTTCACAAAATGTTGTTTCCAACATTTCGAAAAAAAGCATTTTTTTCGAAATATTTTATGGATCACAATAATAGAGATATTTATTAAAGATAAAAGACGTTCGGGCAAACAAAATGGAGCCGTAAGAGAGAAAAGTCTGACAATAAATGAAACTTGATGGCTCTTCTCAAGTTCCATGAAACCTGTAACCTTTTCAGAGAAAAGGAGAGGGAAAAGAGGTGAGATGGCCGTTAGAGTGGAGGAGATGGGCAGATTAAAGTGTCTATTTTTATTTTGCTACATAGAAGTGGGATGCTTTCTTTTCACTCTACGTGTGTGTGAGTGTGTAAGGGATAGAGAGAGAGTTGCTGGCTGAAAGTATAGTTGAGTTTTACAAAAGTTTTACTGCTTTATTTTCGTTTTGCCACTGAATGCATACATGGATGGATGAATGGATGGATAGACAGACAAACAAATTCTGAAATTAGCTGAATAAACTGTGTAAGGGGAATACAGGGAGATAACAGTGCTGTAAGAAACCAAGATAATGAGTGAAAAGAGACAGTAAGCTAACATTTGGTGGAAAGCGCCAGCTGCCATTCCCACTTTTCTTCCATTTTTTCCTCCCTCTTTTGCTCCTACAATCTCTCTTTATCTCAGTCACGATCAAGATGCTGTGGATGCACTAGCATGTGTGTGATAATATATGTGTGTGTGAGCTTCGTGTTGTAGTGCATGGAATGATACTCAGTGTGCTAATGCTCATGCTGCCTGTACCTCTTTATGCCACATTGTTAAAATGGCATGAATTTTATGGGGAAAATAAACAAAATTTGCTCACCAAACTCAAATTGTGTGGAAGAAACTATCTCTAACTCTCAGTAAATGCACAAAATATCAAATAATGGAATGCATCATGCCATCTGACTGAGGCCTCATACTGTTATGTTTAAAGTGCTGTCAGTGGGGGAACACATTTTAGGGAGCAAATGGTAATTAGAAATAGTGAAATGGGATTTTGCTCTTTTTTTTCTTTTTAGTCTTACTCATTTACAGTCATCAACACAGGTGGCAAACACTAATCTAGTCAAAGGCAGTAATTATTAACAAAGGCACTAAATATCAAAATTGCACTTCATTTTTCAAATAAAGCCAGTCTAACTTGGAACTAATAGTTCATTTATGATGAACTTCTCAAGTAAATCTGCAAATAAAATTGATTTTTGAATATGTGTTTAAATATTCCAGCAGCTAAACAATTTTTTCATGGCTGCATTTCATATTTTATGAGTACGACATGCAAAGTTGGCTAAAAATGAGACCATTTGCATAAGTGCTCTCAGCAAATTCATCATCATTCTTTTAGATTAAGCTCAACAATAGCATGCAATGTAATACACGATACATCATAAATCTTATTTTCCATCACAATTTACCTCTAAAGCAATATCAGTGTTGTGAATCATTATTTAATTTGACACACACATGCACACCACTGGTACCCAAAATGTGATTCTAAATTCAGCACAGGTCACTATTGATATTGCATTGTATTAAATTTCATATTTTTTTGTGTCTCTCCTTCTCTATTTATATCATTCTGCTTGGTAACTGCTGACAGAGGGGACGGAATATATTACATGGACAGTTGGGGTCTCAGCCCTGCCATGGAGGGCTGGATACAAGGTCAAGGAGAGGGACAATAAGCACCACAAGTGGCAGATAAATAATGGAGTTTGCAATATTTTAAATTGCTAAAGTCACTCATCCATTGTTATGTGTCCTTCAGATTGCTTCTGAACTCTTACCTGCCCCCACAAAGATCATTTGTGGACATCGACCCTCGTGACAAAAAGCAGAAATTTATATGTGTAACTGTCGAGGGAACACCGAGAGAAAAACCTCACTAATTACGCTGCGTGCAATTTAGAGAGGTGCAGCAGAGAAAAGAAAACACGTAGGTAGGTATGCTGACCATGAGGTTGGCATGGCTCATTAAGGCTGTCAAAAATACAGGTGAATTGTGCATGAGACCACAATGGATTCCTAACAAAACCTGTGCAAGAAGCACAGACCCAGAGCATTGTGTGTGTTTCTGCATTAGAGAAAAAAAGATGGAGTGTTGAATGTGTCAACATTTCTGTTGATCCAATTATCATTGTCCTGTCTCCTCCATCAGAGTGTTTCTCCAGGAACCCCACCGAAAAAAAATAATTATAAATTGCTTTTTCATAGCAACACATTTTTCACGTTTTTGCTTTGACAAAGACAAACAGCCAAATGATGCAGCATAAGTTCTCTGCCTAGACAGCGTTCACTGGTTATGTGAATAGGTACCAGGGATCAGCATGCTGGGGAGGGAAATGATCTCAAATCACTGAAATGCAAAACTGAAGTAAAAAAATTGCCTCAACGTTGGCAGTGTTGTTTTGTTTTGTTTTTTAATTTTGTTTCATCCGTCAAATCCCCAAACATGGTTCTTGTCTAAGACTTCTAACAGAATTTCAAAGGACCAATAAAACCTATGGAAGCCAAATTTGTTTTCCAAATAAAATATAACTTTAGGATTATTTAAAAGGTTTCACAGTTGTTCTATATATCTTACACAATTTACAGCTAAATGTGTGTTGTGGTGCATGCAGATATTATCCAATATATTTTTGATTAGTAGTAAGGTTTCATATTTTTATCTTCAACAAAGATTGTTATCATTAAAGGCTGGTAAATGTATTAGATTCAGAAGCATACAGCATGATAACTTGCGATCATGCCATACCGAATATCTTTTTAGCATTACTCTTTAATAGTTTTATTTTAAAGACCAATGTAACTTTATTATAATGCTTCTCTGGAAGACCAGATATACTGCAGGATTGGATTTTGAGCATCTGCATTTGCTTGTGTGACACGTGTGCATGATAAGCACCATTTAAAGTTTCATCGTAGCGGTAGTACAGATGAACCAGGAAGAAGGAAAGAAAAAAAAAGCATTACTCCCAGCTGTGCCCAATGCAATTCAATCCAAAGTCTGAGTAAAAGAGAAATGAATAGGACTTAGTCAGTTTCAGCAGCTGAACCGTAGTCTGTTTACAGTATAAATTCTGACACATGCTTGCACAGTATGGAGGAACCATCCTCAAGCTGTACTGTCCCTCAGTAATTTCCTTAAAATACATGCCAAATATGGTTCCACAACATGAAAGAGGTACTTGCAGTCTGATTACAGAGCAAGCTGCATGTGGGGAACTGGTTCCCTATAGTTCAGTTCTTGAAAGTGTTAATCTGCTCGCCTGTAGAATGCACTTATCGGTTCAAGCTTGCGCTTCAATCAGCTGATTTCAGTTTGTGTGCTGGAGGAGGAAATTAGTGGCGCCCTCTACAGCATGGAGATGGATTTTACTTTTATTGTTATTGCACAAAAGGACAAGAGCACGATGCTGAGGTGGACCTGCATACAGGTGCTGCTAACACAACTGCTCTTTGCAAACATCTGCACAGACAGCATGCTAACGCTAAGCTAGCCAAGAACCAGAGCCATTTTAAAGCTAAATGCATGCAGCCCAGCCGCCAGTCCTGAACTTAACAAACTAATGAGCATTTGAGCTGCACCCTATGTGCCTGTTAATGTTTCTAAAGTAGAATCACTGTGGCGAACGCTTGAACCTTAGGATGCATATCTTGTTTTCTTGCAATATCTAAATAATGATAAGTTTTTATCATTTCATGCTCCAGCTATTCCTAAAAAATACACGTATTTGTTACCATGCCATTTACATTTTTCACTTACACTTTATACCTTTTACAAAATTTTGTTTTTTGTATTACTACCCCAAACTACTCTAAGTGTGTCAAAAATGACCTGCATTCATTACCTATAGGGAATGTCATGGGAACCACAGATTTTTATCAACGGTGACTGTCAGGAATATATAGTTTATATTTGGTCCACAAAGACTTCCACCCTTTAACAATATTCAGCATTCAGTCAGCGATGCATCCCCAGTGACTGTGTCATTGTAGATGAACAGCTTGTGCCATTCAGGTTCATATTTGTACAGTACATGTCAATCAAGTATGGCCTAAAGATCTTGTGAGTTTATTTTTGTTAGCACAAGGATGGGAGCAGCACAAGTTCTTTGCATAGATGAAGTTTGTGATGCTTGCCTAAACTAAGCTGGTGTTGTGGTACAACTTGACATTGGCCCCTGAATGCGAATGAGCACCGTGAATTAAAGAATGGCATCATCAGTGCATGATGGGTCTTCCTCACTGAGCTCTCAAAGGTGCTTTCCATACCATGTATGAGAAGTCAAATGCAAGGTTGCCCCCAACTGCAAACCACGATCACTGAAGCAGTGGGAAGGTGTATCGTGACAACAGCCAGAGAGAGGAGTTGTGTGGACAGTTGCACACACATGCATACACACACGCTCTCTGTTTTAAAAATGTCAAAAAGCTAAGAAATACTAAATATTTCAAACATAAAATCATTCTTGTGCAGACCAAAATGTAGTACAAAATACAAAGGCATTAATTTTAACACAGGTCATTTTTCGACCCACTTATGGAAGAGTGTAGGGTCCAGTCAATCATGTGTGTAAGGGTTAAAGTCTCTTTGTGCTTGTTTGTGCTTTGTTTCTTTGCTTTGTGTTCATGACTAAATACTCAGAGAACATCATGTGTCTCCATTAGGATAGGGACTTATGTTAGTGTGCACGATTGTAGCCCATAGGTTTATATTGTTAAATAGTAATTGTGAGACATTATATTTGAGGACATTTTATTGAGAAAAAGTAATGGAGTAATACATTTTTTGAGTAATAACCCTAACACTGATCACAACAAAGAGGGGAAATAACTTCAACATGCACAAACAGGTGACCACACAGCATATAATTAATCTGCACAAATGTAATGTCCTTGATATGCTGCTTAGTGATGGTGGTGGAGGTGGAGGTGGATGGTGGAACCAATTAGAGCTCAATGAGAACCAGTAACAGAATCGATAAGGAATTGAATCAATAGGTGATATAGATAATGAAATTGGAATTGCTAAATTTATATCTATTCACATTCCTAGCTGCAACTCGTTTATCACACTGAAGTGAAATACTATGTCAGTCTTTTCTGCCTTAACATTATTTTCCTAGTAACCTAGCTTTAAGTGTACACATAGGGACAGTGATGACTACATCCATCAAATGTGCACATTCCTTATACAATGTCAGCTAAGTTTAGAGGACAAGAAAACAGAAAAAAAAGACCATCATCAAGAAAAATGATCTTTGCCTTCAAATGAGAGATGCCTAATGGTTCAGTAGGAACAGCAGAGGAGATACCTCTCTCAGGCCCAGCGTGAAAGGACAAAAACATTTATCATTAAAGTCTAATGGGTCAAGTATTTAATCTTTCTTTAAGGAGCTGTCACTTCCCTGTCAGTCTAAAAGAAAACGTCAACCGAATTAAACCACATGGCATGACAGTTTAAAGATCAAATGTTAAACCAGAGTTTTAAGGGAATCCTTAACAGGGATTTTCTTTCCCTTTTTAAGCTCAAATAAGACATTATTAAAGTAATATATTTTGGAAGTATTTTAAAGGAAGTGAAGACAAATTTGTGTGTTTTGTATTTTACAGATAAATTCACATCAATTTTCTATTCAATTCAATCGAGTTTTATTTGTATAGCGCCAAATCACAACAACAGTTTTCTTAAAGCGCAAGTTAAGACCCTGCAATAAGCAGAGAAAGCCCCAACAATCATATGGCCCTACGAGCAAGCCCTTTGGCAACAGTGGAAAGGAAAAACTCCCTTTTAACAGGAAGAAACCTGCAGAGCCCAGCTCAGGGAGGGGCGGCAATCTGCCACAACCGGAAGGGGTCATCTGATCCAGCCCTAACCATGAGCTTTATCAAAAGGGAAACGCAGAGAGGGTGTGTGTCTCCCTAATCTGAACAATGAAATTCAGTCGACTGCACACAAGTAAAAAAGTAAAACATTAGCAAACATACACTTAATTACCCTGTACAGCAAATAATGTTTATGGTGGTTTCTCGAAATCTGAATGTCTGTCGTAAAGAAGAAAGTCAAATCTAAGAACTGTGGTCTCAAAGAACACAAACACGTAGAAATCCCAACTTCATTCTAAATCTGTACTACAAAAGTATTCTTGGTTTAGTGCAAAAGGGCTCAGACTTGTTTATCAATACATTATTTATGTCATGTTCTTTTTGTGAATAAATAAAAACTCCAAATAACAGGGGTTCAATATTGATGTTTATGTAGAGATTGTGTGTTTCATTAGTGGAGCTTTTCTCCACAGCACAGAGTTACTGCCCTAGGTGGTCAATGGTGAGTTAGTATCTCATGCAATGGTCTGAGCCCAGCAGTAGGTCTCTGTGGCAGATAATTCCCTGTGGGTTGCTGCTGAAACCTCCCTCATCTCTCAGACCCAGTCGCAGATTAATGGCCTTGTGGCTGAATTCAGACGCTCTGTCTGCTCTGATAATCTAAGGCAGAGCTGAGTACTGTTACGTTAGTTTGTTTAACAATTACGGGGAAAAAGTAAAAGAAAGAGAAAGTAGAGATAAGTGTTGTTTGCAGTTGCAAACTCACCATAAAGGCATTCATGGAATAAGTTGGAGAAAAAGGCTGTAGTGTGGTGTCACTTAGGGCCTAATCCCAAAATACGCTGCTCTGCTCATTAAAAAATCAAACTGTTGCAGTCTGTGCCTATGTAACTCATTTTTATCCTGTTTCTTTGCCTGCATGTCCACAGAGGAACATGTGATCCTCGTTCTAACAGTGCAGTTAGTCTCCAGAAGGGTGAGAGACAGAGGAAGAGGCTGAGAAATGTATTCCAGTACTGTGGTTCTATTTTCAGCAGTGCACAGTCAGACCAACACTGTTGGCTTCGGCTAGCAACAGAGTAAAGAAAAAGCTCCCATTGAAGCTTCTATGCATGCACAGTATGAGTAAAGATTTCCTGTTATTTAAAATTCAGTCGGGGTGATTTGTTGCAGTGTTTTATTTCACTGAAACCAACTCCAGTCTTGTGAGAAGTGCAAGATAAGACAAATGGGAAACCCTGCATCCCTGTACTAATCCCTTGGGGCAGTGCACTTGAGTAGGAGCTAGTGGACCAAAGGAAGTTGTTTTTCCTTTCTTTTTTTTCTTTCAAAAAACAGAGCAGACAATGTGAATATGACAACTGCTTGAAAACAAACTGATATTGCATGCATACGTGAAATTACTACAAATTCTAATTCAGACGTAATGTGTTAAAATTGAGGCAAACATTGCCAATAGATGATCGATTAGGATCTTTACCATGGTAGGAGGATTACATCATCATCATCATCATCACCACATGGTAGCACTGCAGCGGCAGCCTCAACTTAACAATATCCAAGTGAGTACAAATGGCATGGTGTACTAGGCGTGTTTTGTTTGTCATCACCATAGTTAGTCAAAACAGTACAGCATGAAATGACAGAGACAAATCAATAGATGCCTCCTGATGGCTTAGAGTCTGTCCTATGATTCAGCTGACGTATTGAGACCCGGCTATTTGACATCCTGCCTGGTTTTGGTTTTAAAGGGATTTCTGGGAACTCTTGTAATGCTGACTAATACTTCTTTAGTTGTCTGGATGATTCTTCGGAACAGTTGGTGGCATTTTCCATGTTTTAATCAAAACTAATGATTCATATTAAGTTTCCTTCTGCTAACTGTACAAAAGAGTGAGAAGATGCCACATTTGCTTTCTCATTTAGCTCCTAGTGCAACTTGCAACAGAAGCTACAGGTACACTTTAACACAGGAGAGGAAGTGAACGTTGAATTCAACATGTGAGTGAATTGTTGACAGTTATAATAATATTAATGATGATGATGCATTCACAATGAAAATTTTAAAGGTGTGATAACTGTTTTAAAGTTAACAATGAATATATACTAGTTGGATGTATCTTTAAATGTTTAAGATATATATTTCTTGCCAATTATGAGTTTATAATATAAGGTTTGTTGCCTTTTAAATGATTTCTCACCGTGTTACCATTACTAAAATAAATAAAAGATTGGGAATGTTAAAATACCCAGAAATGTTTATCATCATCAATCAAAACTACACAGATCATGGTGTGTTAGTTTCTGTTCGAGTTGTGTTGACTGTGGAGACATCCAGGTGTGTGTGTGTGTGTGTGTGTGTGTGTGTGTGTGTGTGTGTGTGTGTCCAGCAAAGTTATCGCATCCATCTAAGTGATGCATGCTCCACTGTCTTGTGAATGCACACATCAATCAGTTGAAGAGCTAAACGTCTTCATCATAATCTGACGTCTTTCATTCAGTTCAGTGTTTTTTTAAAACCTCCTTAAACTTAGTTCTGGTTTTTGTATTGTAAGAACATCATGACTCTTTTCAGCTCTCATTTTTTAATCATGTTCATCAAAGACCTTATTTTTGCTGCTATGATAACTGTAACACTATTTTGTACCTTTTGTCACTGAGACAAACTAATTCGGATAATCAGATAAAAAGGGGTTTTCTTAAGGTAAGATTGCAGTAACTCAGAATCAGAATCAGAATCAGAATACTTTATTGATCCCTGGGGGAAATTATTTTTTGTTACAGTGCTCCATTTTAAACCAACATTAAGACAAGACAGACAATACGCTAACTAAGAATAGTACAATATATACATATATATACATACATACATACATACATACATACATACATACATACATACATAAGTCACTCATAAATAAATAGTTGGAAAAGAAACATGTGTAGTTGTAGCAGCAAACAGTGTGTTAAGTGGATGCGTTGTACAGGGAGATGGCCACAGGCAGGAATGATTTCCTGTGTCGTTCAGTGGTGCTTTTCGGTAATCTCAGTCTCTCACTGAACGAGCTCCTGTGACTGACCAGCATGTCATGGAGTGGGTGGGAGGTGTTATCCAACATTGTCTTTATCTTGGACAGCATCCGCCTCTCCGACACCACCTTGAGGGAGTCCAGCTCCATCCCCACAACATTGCTGGCCTTACGGATCAGTTTATTAAGTCTGTTGGCATCTGCGACCCTCAGCCTGCTCCCCCAGCATGCAACAGCATACAGGATCGCACTGGCCACAACAGACTCATAGAAAATCCTCAGCATTTTCTGGCAGATGTTGAAGGACCTCAGTCGCCTCAAAAAATAGAGACGACTCTGGCCCTTCCTGTAAAGTGCTGTGGTGTTTTTAGCCCAGTCCAGTTTATTGTCAACTCAAGGAATAAACTGACACTTAAACCTGACCCCAAGGAGGTTTCATTTAACTTCCATGGATTACTTGGTAGACCCACTGATTATATGATAGGATGAAAGAACCTCAAGCTAGACAACTTCTTTCAGGTCTTCTTCTGACTTTAAGACATTTCTGGGAAATACCCCTCAAACCAGGGAAATCAACCTCAGAGATTAATAAGACACTTGTATTCTACTTTAGTATTGACTAATAGATTGGGCTCAGTAACTACAAATATACATCATTAATAAAACCTGTTATGCAGATAAATATATAAACATCAGAACAGGTCCCATACTGTGAGTCTATCCAACACTTGATGGAATAACCATATCGAGGACAGATTTCAGTCTGTCCATAAATATTTTCAGTCTTCCATCAGTTTGGCTTCTGTCTCCATAACGAGCTAAACCCATTGTTTTTATTCATCTTCTTAATTTAGATTTCAAGTGGTCTTTTCCTTCAGCCTGAAATCAAAAAACGCAGCAGGGAGCTGAGACCTGTAGACAGCAAGAGACTGATGAGGGAGAGGAGCTGAGCTGACATCCTTTGAGTTTCTCCCCATGGTGACTAATTAACCTTTCAGGTTCCCATCATCACTGCAGTACTAAAGTGTGTGTGAGTCTGTGCATGTGTGTAGGATCATACTGGCACCATGCGTATGCCTCCGCAGGGGCTTGTGACATTTCCTCTGGACTTCTCTCTGCTTTTTCCTTCCACTGTCCTTTCTTAAATTCCTCCAGCAACTGCGTCTGGCCTCTCTTAAGTCTAAAGCAGACTTCAGAAAACTCATTATGCTCGTAATCATAAGTGATAGATGTATTTACTTCACTGATGGTGTTACTAGCCATTAGCTCTTTGCTTACTTGATGAACCACAGTGGAATTTATTGTCATTTTATTTCATGTCATTAGAACTATTTTTTAAATCTAATCAATAATGTAATGTTTTTATAGAAATTAAACACGTTCTAAACTGCGTTTACTATAATAGTTTTTGACTATCAAAGTTGAAGCTATTAATATCCAACATGTTTTGCAGGCAGGTTTCTTTCTCTCTTTTTTACTGAATGCTCTACTTTGTTACTTGGTCGCTAGCTTACCCTTCATTTCAGTGAGACACTATCTATCTGTGAAAGAAGTTAATTGTCAGTTTCCTGTTTCCTTGAGTTGCTACAGTATTTCCCTTTGTCGACACCTTCCGTGTCTTCCTGTTTGTCGGTCTGAGGTTATTCTGTGTCTCTCTTTTATTTTGAAGGTTATTTCCTTGGGTGGCTTGCTGCACAATTGCCTCCTCCCTTCTTGGCTTTGTTTCAGTTCACCTGTTGGTCTGTGTCCTTTGTTTCAAAAATTGGTCCACTTAACTTTAAAAGCCGTGACAAATATTTTGCTGAATAAAATAAGTTTTTGTTCAATCCTCCAAAATTATTCATGTTAAAAACAGCGAATGAAATATTTATTTACTGTGCGCCAGGGTTTGTCGCCAAGCTTTTTTGATGTTTGCAGACACAGCTGGATGTGTTACATTTCCCTAGAAGCTAAAACAAAACATTTAAAGCAAAGATATGATCAATGGACGACAATGTATCTGCTAACTGTCTGTCCTCCCTCCCTGCCTTTCAATTCATCAAATCATCCCTCCAGACATCTTCATTTGTCTGCTGTACTCTGTCTCTTCATAACGTCTGTGTTTCCTGCAGCCACAGTAAAGATTTTTATCTTATGTCCCTTGCAGGAATAATGGAAGGGAGGGGGCGATGGACACGGGGAGAAGGGGGGATTTTTTTTTTTATGTGAAAGAATGCACTCGAGAGACAGATATACCCTGTAGAGCGCCTCAGATCTGGTGGCAAAAAGAACTGCTGGTGCAGCTCAGGTGCTTCATTGGAAGATCAGTGCTTTTCCTTCCGAGTGTAAAACTCGGGCAGAATAAAAATCACCTTTATCTCTCAAATACATTCAGTTTTATCATAACAGAGTTTGTACTGGGGGATCTTGGGATTATCTTTCGACCAGTGTGGTGAGGTCAAGAGTGTGCATGTAGTCTCATATTTGCAGAATATTAGCTAGCGTGTACATATTGAAGCTGAAGTGAAGCAATCCCCTGCTGAGCTACTGTATGTGATGTAGATGTGCCACATTTTTACAAGCATTAACCTGCATTGCATCGACCATTGGGGAAGCAATATTTTTCATAAGATGTACTCCCTTTCCAGTGAGTAGTTAAAAGTTTAATAGGATGTAAACTCACCTTTTCCACTTTCTTAAAAATGTTCAATAAAAGCCAAAATATTGCAAGTGATGAAGCTCTATTGGTTTTGCCTTCAGTCTACCTCACAGTCTTTTTTGCAACTAAAATTCATATCTAATATTTGTTTAACTTCAGAAATCCCCCATGTGAGTACGAACCCTAACAGATACAGTTTTGGGTAATATGCATTTCAGAGAAATTCAGTTTAAAACTCTTCTCAGAATACTTTTCATTGGTGATGTTGGATTTCTTTTTCTTTCAGGCATTTTATTTATTATCATTATTCTTGTAACTGTTTTTAATCAGCTTTTAATCAGTCCTTGTTTGTGGCATTGTTCCCAACTGATGATCGTTTTCTTATTATTTTGTTTCTTGTTCTCAGGTCTCTCTTATAAAATATTTTAATCTTAAGACGGCCTGATTAAACAAAGATTTGGTGACAGAAGTAATTGGATTTAAAAACAAACAAACAAATATTTTGGGAATAACATGTTGAAATGCATGTTCCATTAATCTGTTGATTATTTTTTAAATTTTGTTTATTTATTGGAGCTTCATTACCATCTTTGGACGCTCGTGAGACCACATAACTGCTCATACAGGTCTTACTCAGAAATAGTTCTTTTGCAATAACTTTACCATGAAGTCCAGAGTAGATGTGGTCGGAGGTATCTGCTGAAACTGGAAACTGGAACTACTGGTGTGGGCTGTAATCTGACGTGTCACTGATTGTCTTTCTCTGAGGCTGAACTTATCCTCTGCAGTAGAGGTAACTCTCAGGCTTGGTTTTGGTGGTTTTTTTCTTTCTTTTTCTAACAGAACTTGAGCAAAGTGTTGAAGTTCTGAAACTCCTAAATTGACTGAATCTCATGTTGTAAAGTTAAAGTACGTAATCTTATAGAATAGAATACAGTAGAATAGAATAGCCCTTTATTGTCATTGTACATGTACAATGAAATAATGTGCGCTCCAAGCCAACTGTACAGGAGTAAAATATAAATAGTAAGACAGCAGGAATATATACAAAGTTCTTTTATAGTTATGTTTGAAGTCATTTAATAGAACAAAAGAGTATAGTGCTCATAAATATAAACTGATTAGTGTGTTATTACCTCTTCTTACAAAGTCATCAACATGGCCCAAAAAATCATTGGACATCCTCTTCCCTCCCTGAAGGACCTGTACAGCACTCGCTGTCTCAAGAGGGCACGCAGCATCCTACGGGACTGCACACACCCAGGACACCGGGTGTTTAAGCTGCTGCCGTCTGGCAGGAGGTTCAGGCTGCTGAGGTCCCGAACAAATAGACTCAAGGACAGCTTTTACAACAGGGCAATAGCCCTGATCAATGTAAATAGCTGACCTGACTGGATACCTCCCTGGACTTTTTAGGGGGAGGTAACAATGTTTAAAACGATAACAATAATATTTATATTTATAACAAGGTGCAATAATAATTAATGTGCAATAATAACAGTGTGCAATACACATACACTTATTCTTCTTTTTTATACTAAGTTAATATACTGTGTTGTGTTGTTTGTTACGTTGTGATGTGTCATATCGTGTCGTGTTGTGTTATATGTAGTGCCGACGTAGGACAGTTTTTCCAATTTCATTGTACTACTGTACTATGTATGACTGTGCAATGACAATAAAGAGTTATCTTATCTTATCTTATCTTATCTTATCTAAATTGATGCATTCTCATAAATACCAGCAGGCACTGGTTTTAAAGTCAGGGCTAGAACATGAAAACTGGCATAAACATGGTTATTTAATTCCAGTATTGCCTCAATAACTTATTGGACGCAAATTTGACAAGTGGCCCTCCTGGCGAAACAACAACAATAGATTTTTATAAGCTAACATTATGCCAGCTAAACTCAGAATGTGTCCTAAAAAATCACACTTTTCCTCTGACAAACAGTTTGAATGCAGTCTTACGTTGTGTAAGAGTTTATTTGCTACTGTAAATGTCTGAGTCTAACAATGTCACACCGACTTACATCACAAGTCTATTCGTCTATTCATTCCCAAATGAATAGACGTCTCCTGAGTTAAACAGCAGACTCACAATCTCACTCAGATGAATAGCGGCCTACAGTGATCACGTAAACAAAATTCAGTTGAGTGAAATCTACTGACTGTAGAAGTGAGATCTTACAAACTGTATCTTTAAAGTACAAGAAGATACAGTGGAGGTCAGAGCCTATCCCATTTCTCATAGAGCAAGAGACAAAGCACATCCTGGACAGGTCTCCATGGAGAGACAGCCATACATGCTCACATTCACACTCATGGCACCAGTTACAGTAACGGCTTTGGGAACCCACACAAGCACAGGGAGAATGTGTATACTGGTGGATTTGAATGTGGGACCTTCTTGTTGTGAGGCACCAGTGCTGCAACACTGTGCCTCCCACTTCAAAGCATTTCTAATTTATACTATAATATAGTATACTAATGTACATATGTTATTCTTTGAAGAAGTTAAAAAAGAGCTATACATGATTTAATTATGCCGATTGGCTTAATTTGATAAGTTGTGTGAACACTCAGTAGGGCACTAACTTCAATCAGTTCATCAGGTTAAGTCTTGACATTATAGTTATAATTTAAATTTATTAAGGTCTTTATGAATTGCACACATCACGAAGTTGGGGGAAAAAAGACTAAAAGATATTTTACTAATGGAAAACGTTAATCTCTTTTCATTTAATGATCCACAGCAGTCAATCCACAACTGAATGGGTTTCTGTTTACAATTCAAAACTTCAAAAGCTGAAATCACAAAACTGGGATTATATAGTATTAAACTAAATAGAAAAAGGAAAGACAAACACACATCATTCTGACTCTATTCAGTTGCCTGTCTCAGCCTCGAATCCAAATATCCCCAAACACACAAGCATTGATGGGCACACAAATGCATTTAGACACACACGCAAGTACACGGTGACACACCATCTCATATGTGCACAGCAGGTGCTTTACAAGAGAGAGTGGGAAAGCTCAATTACTCTTCCTCCTCTCACAATTTCTCAGGGGGTCTTAAAAAGTAATGTGTTTTCAAATGCAGGGTTCTGGCTTGTTGCATGGCCTGGCTGACTGTGATATATGATCAGAGAAACAAGTGAAAGGGCATCCACAGCCATATCGAGTAGGAATTGAACATAGCCAAGGCCCCGGCTTTTTCTCCTGTATGTTATTGGAATGTTCTATACATGAGTAATACAACAAAAAGGAGATGAGAAAAAGATAACGGGAGGAATAAAGACAAAGGAGAAAGAAGTCTTGGTTAATAACATGGATGATTTGCTGAGTGTGTGTGTTTTGGAGAGACTCTGCAACATGCAGATAGATGACAGCTGAGTTACACTTGTTTAATATAATGTTGTATAATCTTAAATGGGCTTTTGTTGACTCTGTTGTGTTGTAATCCTGTGTAATCTGTTCCCGTTCGCTCTAAATTTTTTCCAGTATCACCAAGTTGAGTCAGCCTTGCTGCTTGTTTGACCCCGTGCTTCACAGTGATCCTACAGCTAATACAACTGGAACCTCAATCTCTCCTGCAATTAGAATAGACATAGACATTTGCAAGTCACTTTTTTTTCATATAGTACAACAAATATACTGTAGCTTTTAGATTTAGGGAGTATGTGGTGATGTGTCATGTATGTGAAATACTGTTTTGACAATGCCAGTTTTCAGATCTGGGGTCTGCGAGGGCAAAACAAAAGTTTGCCCTCAGTTTGGTGGACAGAGCTTTTTATTAATAACATTTCTATTCTATTCTGAGTTTGAATTTTAAATTTTAGAAAGTGTTTTTGTCTTATCCTTTACCTCCATTGTTACTATTCAAGGTTCAAGGTTCAAGGTTCAAGGTTCTTTATTAGTCACATGCATAGTTATACAAGTATAACACACAGTGAAATGTAGCCTGACACGCTCCTCGACATGTGCAAAAATTGGGGGGGGGGGTGTAGAGGAAGAACATTATATATATATATATATATATATATATATATATATATAGTATATACACTGGGTGAATGTGCAGTAGTAGCAGCAAGCAGGTGAATTCTGTACATTAATATGAATAGACATCTGACTATTTTACAGGATAGACAATATAAACATATTTAAAATTAAAGGAATTGAAATGTACATTGTGCCTTGGTTTAGAGTGTCTGGAAGAGAGTCCTGTCTCAGTCAGTTATAGATGATGTGAGAGGGCGGGTGTGTGTGTTTAGGGCACGGATGGCTTGGGGATAGAAGCTCCTCTTGAGTCTCTCTGTCCTTGCCCGGAAGATGCGGAACCTTCTACCAGATTGCAGAAGTTGGAACAGTTTGTTGCCTGGATGGGACGGGTCCTTCAGTATCTGCGCTGCTCTAGTCCGGCATCTCCTGGTGTAGGTGTCCTGAAGCGGGGGGAGAGCAATCCTGCAGCAGCGTTCTGCTGTACGGATCACTCTCTGGAGAGCTTTTTGGTCCTTCACACAGCTGTTCCCAAACCACGATGTCATGTTCTGTGTGAGGATGCTCTCCACAGCGCCTGTATAGAAAATCCTGAGGATCTTTGGAGAGACCCTGAACTTCCTCAGTTGTCGTAGGTGATACAGGCGCTGCCTAGCCTTTTTGGTCTGGACCTGAATGTGGGCAGCCAATCTTCCAATCTTCATCTTCAGCCTATAGTTAATAATGGTGATATCCATAATATTTGTGAGTGAAGATAAATAGTAGATATGTATAATATGATTAATTGATAAGAAAATGCTTTAAAAATACACTACAAATAGTAAAAAAAAAGCTTGTCTACCAGTTTCATTTAGGACCTTTTCACATAGATGTTGTACACTAGAAGAAAAGGCTGTAGAACAATATGTACTGCATATTTAAAAGCATTTTTTTAAATACCATATTTAGAGCATAGATACATATATCTTTAATCTAAATGTGCATTTATTGAAGTACTAGTATTAGAAGTACTAGTGCTAGTCAGGCTAAAAGTCAGGTTAACATTTAAATCTATACTTCATTTGTCTACCTTGAGGCTATAATTAACATGCTGAACACTTTTACAGAATACATGAAGTATCAAAAAATGTCAAATGTAATTTAAAAATGTGAAAGTTACAGGATGCATCAAGTGCTAAAAATATATTTCTGGTGTAAAAAAGTGCATGTTTTTGCCCCTGGGTTGTCCAGCCTGATCTGCAGCCAGACATCTTCTCGATGCCATAATCAGCACTGCATCCCTGAAGGGTATTTTAACATGCCTCCAAATGTCTTTATTTAGCCACCATCATGCCATAGCGCTGATCGTTTCCCACGTTCTTTTCTTACATGATGTCTGTCGTTGTGTGTGAGGTGGTCATTGAATGTCTGTGGGGATTGTATTGATTTGTGTGATTTGTTGTTAGTACCATTGATTTGGCACGGGCCATGTTGATGGTTTACGCACGACAACTTGTTTTGCGCGGTGCTGATGAGCTGCAGAGCTTGTCAGAGACTGACGTGCTAATTCACTGGTTCTTAAAAGAGGGAATGGATATTACCATTTAAGGTATTGAAGCGTAGCTACAGAGAGCACTGAGAAAACCAATTAGAAAATCCAGTTAAACCTATAATCACAGAGAATGACAGTGCTTCATCTTGTCCTATTGTCGAGAGCAAACGATGAAAAAAGGAGCTAGGATATGTCCAGTGCATTTCTCACATGGCTGTTTTTCATCAGAGAGTTCTCAATTTAGCATCACTTTTCATATCTAAAACCTAATTAACACTTTCACATGGCGTAGACACAAACACCTAATTAACCACAAGACAGCTGCACGAGATGTACAAAAAACAAATGTGAAGCGTTATGATGACACACTGTGCTTTGATCATTTTTATACCTTGATATTAGAGTTGTTATTATGTAATAACACATGGAAAATCTGCTCATAGCAGCCATATTGTAGGAATAAGACACAAAAACCTTTAGTCCTACATTTCCGCATTCCCCATCGTATGTGCTTGTGAGTGCGTGATAACAGGCACCTATATAGTAAGGTAAGCTCTAATTAGCACGCACTGTTTGTGCTTCCTCCTTTTTCTTCTCTCCAAGGCACAATCTTTCTGTTCTGTGCTGCACTAAACAAAGAACTTTGAAGTCTATTTTCAGAGCAAGGCCTAAAAATCCAAAAAAACAACTCATGTGCCCCGATTGAAACTATAACATAAGCAGTTTTGTTTCTTATCAAGTTTCATCAAAAAAAGGCTTAAAGGGAAAATCACAAGAATTACATTTAATATTCACTTTCATTGCTCTGTCATCATTTCACTTTTCCATTAAGCCTCCAGAAGCACGTACGTCTCAGTGGGATGAGAGTTCTTTGTTTTTCCAAGCGTATCCGGCAAAATGGAAAGATACAGTTATTTGAGTTCAATTACTCTGATTTGAGAACAGCAACAAGCTCTGCAAAGCTGGATTTTGTTTTACTTTGCTTAGAGGAAACCCTTGTGTGGAAAGTCTGATGATGTGCAAGTCTTGTCGGCCTGTTTGATTTGTCTGTCCCACTAATCTGTTACACCGTCCCTCCCTGCTCACCACGCACTCAGTGTCTATCTAACAGCCATATTGCTGGAATAATGAAATTAATGTTTCATAGGCCATTACTGGGCCATGACAAGATGGATGAGAAAGAAGAAAAGAGATGAGAGGAACAGGAAATCAGGCCCGATGGAGAAGAAGGGGAAAAAACAACGTTATTTTCAGGGCTATGTGCTTTCTTGTTTTTCTTTTGCAGCTGGCAGAAAGTCAGTATCGAGGATAAAGCTTCTGTGTGCTGGTTTTGATTCATTGTATTAATATTTTGTGAAAGTTGTCCATACAAATTGCAAAGATGTTAGCAAAAATGAGACTTTGAGATGGTCCAAACTTGTGATGGAGCCACAATGAGCAAGAGAAGGGGTGCACCCTAGACCGATTGGAGTCCATCACTGGGGAAATTCAATGAAACAGACCAGATTAGACATCCTCATCCACAGCGTAGCTCATTACACCAGAGTTGTATAGAAAATATTTTAAAATGCTTGTGTAGTTTTAAAAGAAAATAAACAAGCGCAGCCTTTTATCTTTTCCACTTCCTCACTACAGTAGTAATAAATAATAATTATCTTAACAGGTTAGTGTTTTTCACAGTTGTGACCAAATAATCTTCACATTCACTTTTTTTTTCCACATTTAAGTCCACACAGTGAGGCCATGAGTGAGTTGGGATAAAGATGACAGAGTACTGTCCCTACTGGCCCTGATGCTGGTGTGTTTACAATATTTATATGTATCCTGCTTGACCTTTAAAATCAGAAATGCGATTTTATGATATGGTCCTAAAGTCATTCCAAAGAATGACTTTAGGGAAAGAAGGCATGCAGGAAATAATGTTGCTTTATTTCTATCCTTTGTTTTTTCCGTTTCATCCAATCTTCTGCAATTCTTTAAGATTGAATGTATTGTGATAGGCATTTGGGACACATCTTGAAGTGTGTATATCTCACCAGGCAAGCATAAACAAGACAGTTTAAGTGTCTGACTTGTTGATTTGGTAGCTGACTGGCAGGAAAAAACATCTAGCAGACAGACTGGCAGACTGACTGACTGACTTCCTGGATGATTGGTAGAGACTCTTTCTAACTGGCTGGTTGTTTGCTTGATTGAATGGCTGAGTGACAGACTGGTTGACTGAGAGCTAAAAGATGGACCGCTGCAGAAGCAAAAATGGGTTTGATGTGTATACACCCACACAAGTATCATGATTAGATATTGTCCATGCCCAGTGGGGTTCTTGTGGTTATGCATGTATAGGAGTAGTAAACAGACTCAGGAAAACCTGAAAGTCTAAAGTATAGAAAATGTCACTGCTGGACAGCAAGCAAGACAGACCTCATCAACAATTCTATGTGTATTTACAGCTGACCATAAAATTGACTCTGTGTTTGTTAGTCAGAATGTAGCATGTGAGAGGAACAGGTCAAAATAAACGTCATAGTTTGAGATGAAAGCGAAAGTGATTATTCTTCCTCAATTCCAAGGATTTGATCGGATACGTGCTGATTTTCAGATGCATGTGTTTTGGACTTAGAAAGAAAAAGCAATTTGAATCTAAATTATTAGTATTTATTATTAGTATTTAATAAATGAAATACAAATTTAATGTGTTCTGCTTTATCTAATTTAAAACATCTGTACTTTTGGGGTATATTATATGGTTATTACAGAGTGGATTTTCAGTTTTTCATCAAATGCATATATTCCACAAAAGAACAAGTTAAAGAAATGGTGACATAGTCAGAGAAAACGCGTCCCCTGTCATATCTGTTTTGTTTTTTTTGTTTTTTTGCCAAAAACAAAGCGTTGGCACACAGATTTAGACAGAAACTCAGATAACTTACAGAGATGTACATTCTGTCTCTCCTGATCATTTAACTGGCCATGTGCTTCAGGGCTTTATAAATTATAGTTGCTGAGAGAGTAAGGCCTAGATTTCTATCACCAACTGTGCTTTAACTTTCCTAAAAGGCATCCCTTAACATGATTTCATTGATCAGGAGCCTGGAGCGCTGTAGGACAAGGTGCTTGGTCAGAAGTTGAATATGTGTGTTCTTTTTCTGAGATGTGTCAGAGTTTATGAGGTTGTGCTGGGTGTATGCTGTTAAACTAGTGTCATCTGTCTTTGCACAGGCAGACTTGGCCTGTTGTGTACTGTTTAGTGGTTTTGTGTGCCTTGCATGTGGGAGTTTGTCAGATGGTAAGTTTTGGCCCAGTTCACTTTTAGCTTTGAACAGTCTAGACTTTGGATCTTTTGAACACAGATAAATGCTTCCAGTCCGTTATAATTTCTGGAGAACAGTAATGCTCACCAGGTGCTTTTGACAGCACCGGGTAATCGTAATAGTGAGACAGCATATTATAACCCAAAATTCTGGTTTTTTGGTCTTTTTTTTCTTCTCTAAACCTAATCAGCAAGAAACGAAACTAAATTGAAACATTACTGATATAAGAAAGCTATATAATACAGCAGTTGCATTTGCCTGACTGTCAAACCTATGACTGGAAATAACTGGTTTCCAGTGCATTAATTTATTTATATCTGACATACTTAAAGAGAGGTTAACTTTCTGAAAACTTAAAATAGCAAGTGTGTAAAATACAAAACAGTTAATAAATAAACTGAATAGTAACATTTATATATCCTGTTGAAGTTGCTTTCACTTCTGTGGGACCACAGGACACCCAGACATGCCCACGTTTCCTGGTGGCCTGAGCTGTACCACTGCGGTGTCAAACTAGAGGCAGTAAATGCACGTGATCCAGTTTAGCCACTTCATACCAGCTTACATTGCAAAGCTTTTTCACAATTGGTAAGGGTGCATGTTGGTGTTTGCACTGGAGATGAAAACTAGTGGGATGGGAAAAAATGTGATTAAGCTTAGCTCATGAAAGAGTAATAACATCAAACCAAGTCATTACTTTTATGCAACTGGCCTGTTTCTCATTTGCACAGGAGAGAGCCTTACATAGAAAGGTAATTCCAGCTCTCCAGGAACCAGCATGCATAATGAATGGCTGTTTAACTTGATACATGCCACTGTAGCAAGCTGCTTTGCATGTTGGAGGTCCCACTTTGGTCTTGTGCAGGTCATAATGAAGCAATATTTTTGACAGATTTTGCACGTGTTCGACCAATAAAGTGTCTGAAATCCTCACACACCTCCACTTCTAATACCGTGGCCGACATTCCCTGCTTAGAGGGCCTGCCTGGGTGAGGCAAGATAGCTCCACCTCGTCTCTTGCCCTCTCCATTGACAAGACAATCACCCACCTCTTCAATAATTTAGACTGAGAGGTGTTTCTTTCATTTCAATATTCCTGGCCAAATGGCATTATAGGGCGGTCTTGTCGAGCTCAAATGCGAAAAGAATGTCTTTAATTATTTATTTCCTAAGGTTTTTGCACTGCCTGACTCTTTTTTCCTGTTTTTCCTTTTCCAATCTCTCTCCCTTCTGCTCCACTGGACCTTGGTTGAATGGTCTCTGTTTCTCCTTGCTCCTTCTTCTGCGTATTAAACAGGTAAGTTAGCTTGATCACACCATATTTATAGAGTCATGCAATAGGCTCACCTCACACTGTATTATTTAGTGCTGTGTACCCAGAGTTACGTGTCGTTACCTGACAGTGGGCTGGGTCATGTATCTCTTGTACTTCCCTCTGAACAGTAACTGTGGTCACTGATGTGGAGCAGAAAATCCTTGCTTCAGTGGTATTTATTTTCACAGCTTTTCTAAGGTGGCTTTAGGGATGCTGAGTTGTTGTGACCTTATTTAGCTGATGAACGTCTCATCCGTAAGGAGACCTAATCCTTTACTCTATGTGTTAAAATGAGCAGACATTGACTCCTTTTACACACAAATTTGAAGCATGGTGCGGTTTTGCAAAGAGTACTGTTGGGAGAAAAGATTGTGGTTGGTGCAGCAGAGCTTGAAAGCGTTGCCTTAAATGACAGAGGTGATGTCAGAGTGATCTCATGAGGGAAAAACGCATGACTAATGAGAAATCAAAGTGGGATGTGTCATATCAGACTGATGTAAAGCCTTTAGGGGTATGCACTGATATCACATTAAGAGGTATTAGAAAACAGATTTATATGGAAAGTCTCATGTAAAAAAGCTTGAATTACCCATTCATTCTTTTTTATTTGTCTGTAGAATTTTACGAATACACATGCAACACAGCAATAGTCACACTGAACTCACAGGATTCTGACAAAAACAATTCTGGTTTTATCCATCAGTGACACACACATTCTGATGATTCACTGTATAGAAATTATAAAGAAAAAATATAAAAATATAAAAAAGTTTGTTCACACTCACACTTCCAGTAAAATAATGCAACAAAACTAATTTGATAGCAAATTGATTGGAAAAAGCATTGTGATTCCACCAACCAGCTGTTTTATTACACTACAATACACAAATAGTGCATGGTCAAAACATTGTAGAGTTAAGACTTTATAACATAATGTTTGTGTATGAGTAGATGTAGAAAAGAAGAGCAAAACCTGTGTTGATGTCTTTTTACACTAAAATAGCTAACTTAAAATGAATAAAATGTAACTATTGGTCTTTTTTCCAGCACAGAAAATTTAGAAAAATATAAAATTATCCTATCTTATCCACCTATTCCACATGGAGTAGGCAAGGCAAGTTTATTTATATAGCACAATTCAACAACAAGGTGATTCAAAGTGCTTTACAGAGACATTAAAAACAAAAACAAATAAAAAGCATGATTTAAAATTGATTTAAAAAAACAAAACAAGAAACAAACAAAAAAAACAGTATATAAAATCAGAACAGTAGATAAAATCAGCAGTTAAAATGTAAGTTTTAAAATTTAAGCTTTTATTCAAATGCAGCTAAGAACAGGTGAGTCTTCAACCTGGATTCAAATAAACTGAGTGTTTCAGCTGATCTGAGCCTTTCTAGGAGTTTGTTCCAAATATAAGGAGCATAAAAGCTGAATGCAGCTTCTCCGTGTCTGGTTCTGACTCTGGGAACTCATAAAAGACCGGATCCAGATGACCTGAGGGATCTGGAAGGTTCATACTGGGTCAGGAGGTCACTGATGTATTTTGGTCCTAAACCATTCAGAGCTTTATAGACCAGCATCAACTTTAAAGTCTATCCTCTGATAGACAGGCAGCCAGTGTAAAGACCTCAGAGCTGGACTGACGTGGTCCACTCTTTTGGTCTTAGTGAGGACTCGAGCAGCAGCAGAGTTCTGAATGAGCTGTAGTTGTCTGACTGATTTTTTTAGGTAGACCTGTAAAGGTGCTGTTACAGTAATCAAGCCTACTAAAGATGAATGCATGGACTAGTTTTTCCAGGTCCTGTTGAGACATCAGATCTTTTATCCTTGAAATATTCTTGAGGTGATAGTAAGCTGATTTTGCTATTGTCTTAATGTGTTTTTCTAAGTTTAGGTCTGCATCCATCACTACACCCAAATTTCTCGCCTGGTTTTTGGTTTTTAGGTGTATAGATTGAAGTTCTCTGGTGACCTGTAATCATTTTTCTTTGGCACCAAAGACTATTACTTCAGTTTAGTTTTTGTTTAGCTGGAGAAAATTGTGTGTCATCTGCATAGCTATGATAGTTTATTTTGTTGTTCTTTATAATCTGTGCTAGTGGGAGCATGTAAATGTTAAACAGAAGGGGTCCCAAGATGGAACCTTGGGGAACTCCACATGTGATACCTGTCTGTTCAGATGTGAAGTTACCTATTGATACAAAGTATTTCCTGTTGTCTAAGTATGTTTTGAACCAGTTTAGTACAGTTCCTGAAAGACCTGCCCAGTTCTCCAGTCGTTTGAGTAATATGTTGTGGTCAACTGTATGAAATGCTGCACTGAGATCCAGTAAAACTAGGACTGACATTTTTCCACTGTCTGTATTCAGACATATGTCATTAAACACTTTGGTCAGAGCGGTTTCAGTGCTGTGGTTCTGTCTAAGACTTGACTGGAAGGCAGAAGTTTATTTTTGGCAGCAGATGCTATTTCCTATACATATATAGACAGTTGGAGCCTGGGAGAGAAACAGCAAAGCAGACAGTCTGAAGCGGCATGAAAGCAGGAGGTGGGTTGCAAAGTGGCTTGTACCTGTAGACTAACTCTGTCCAGGCTTGAATAGTGTTAACGGTGGTATCAGCTAATGTGGGCTATATCTAAAATAAATGGGTTTGATGTGTTTGATGTGGTCACAGCTAAGTGAACAAAACCTATGCTTAGTTTTTCAGCGGAAGTCCCTTGTTCTCCAAAACTGTGTCCTGTGAGTAGTACTGTCTAATGATCAAGGCCAAGAAGGACTTAACTGAGCTTCAATTTTGCTACAACATGATGACCAAATATCCTGTTATTTCCAGTCTCCACTACTACCATTGTACAAATCTTTATTTAAATAGTGACAGTGCAAGTCCTGGAGTAAAAACCGAGATGGTCACTTTTTCAAGTTCAAGTTCAAAGTTTATTCGCCACATGCAGTGGCAGGTTGCCCTGCAGTGGAATGAACCCGCCCCCCGACTTTACACATACAACACAGACATCACATGGGGATATAAGTCAGAGAACGGTTGCATTACAGAAAAAAACACTGAAATGTACACTACAGTGGGAAAGGTACAAGAAGAAAAAAAGAGACCTCTACTCATGCTGGGCTACAGGAGGACAGCATGAGAACAGGAAACAAAAAAAAACCTCCTCTGCACAGAAAAGCACATAAACGTCCACAGTACAACATTATAGAGCACGTGACCAGCAACAGGGTTGGGTAGGGGATAAGGAGTAATCCCAGGCAACACAGCAGTCATCCTGCCACTGCGCCGACTCTCCAGCGTGGGCCCAGACCCGCCTCGTGTTCCCAGGAGGCAACAAGCATCGAAGGCTCCAGCCTTCGGCCTGAGCAGCTGGCACCGTGGTGTCCATATGTTGAATATTGTTGATTTCTCCTTTATGTGAGCAGCTCCGAATTTCAAGCTATTCTTTAACACTCCGACACTGGTCTCTCGATCTCCCGTTGGAGAGCCGCGAGCCTCCCCATGATGGTATCAAACTTCTGTTCCGTGGTGTTGTCATTCTGTTGATTCTGAGACCCCACAACTGCAGTGAGCCGTTCTGCGATGTGATCCAACTTTCGCTCAAGGGTGTCATTTTGAGCAGGCCTCTCTTTGATGTATCCCATCATACGCTCAATGTTGTTATTTTGAGTCTTCACGGCAGCCGTAAGCGTCTCCAAGGTGTTAACCATGCTGCGTTCGTTGTGAGAGGTCGCGCCTCGTCCCATCGCTTCAATTCCAGCGGGCAGCCTTGGGGGGGTTTGAACAGCCGGTTCTGCTCTCTTATTTCTCCGATAAGTCAGGGCCAAGCCAGCTCCGATCAGCAAGAACCCTGTTATCATGGTTCCGAATAGGTAGATACCTTCAGCGTCCTCGATCGACAGTCCCGCCAGGCACGTGACCCTCCAGTTCTGCCACCCGTCCATCGTGTATCCGGCACGGAAAGTCCCTCCAGGGCACTCGGGCTCTCCCGGGCCCAGACTTCTCGTTGAGAAAAGGGTGTCAATAGCATTCAGAGACCAGTTGATCAAATCCATAATTCTCTTTTCGGTTTAAGAGAACGACAGTGAGAGAGTGTTCCAGGGAAAGTAATACACATGAGACAAGGCAAGGACACAAGAGGCTAAGCAGGGAAGATAAGGGTAAGGAGGAGAGGAGAAAAGTGCGACTGCCTTCGCTGAGAGCCAAACGAGATTATTTTACTGTTATTATGTTTCCTAAAAAATGACTTCTCACATTATATCAAGCTAATGTCTTATGGCTCCAAATGGCCCTAATCCTGAAGCATCCTGTGAATGAACAGGACTCCTTGAGTTCTGGGGTTATTTGATAAAGCAGGGCTGTTTGAAAGCTGGGTCAACCATGTGTGATCGCTAAATGAAACCAGGAAACTGAATGGAACCACACTTGTATCTCGAGTGATGTGACAGTCAGAGCTTTTATTTTCCTTGTACAAGACAGGAACCTAATATATATACCTAAACAATGCTGTCACAAACACGCCAGACTGAGGATTAAAAAAAAAGTTTGTGACAAACAGAGAAAAGATCAAACCATTGAAAATAGAGAGGATCAGTGCGTTTGTCTGGATGACAAATGATGTCTCACACTTATCACTGTAGGAAATCAAACTATGTCAGAGAGCACAGAAATGATGACAGAGCACAAAAGAAGTTTTCAGGCTATACAGACATATCAAGAGAAGACTTTTGAACAGTGTAACATTTGTAGTGACAACAGTGTAGTGTTATATTTCTGAAGGGATGAATGGAAACTAAACACTAGAGGACTTAGGTTTAAGATTCAGAAAAGCCTTGTTTTTTCACTGAAGGCACTACATGAGTTGTAGGACAATGAACACTCAAATACAATTTGGATTGATATGAAGTACTACTTGACTTTTTGCAGAGTCAGAATGAGTAACACTCGACGTGAGCGTGTGTCACTGGCGTAGACTCAAACCACATTGTTTGAGAACAACAATACCTCACGTTGAAATCAACGGAACAATGCAAAATATTTTGGGTCCAAAAAGCATAGTATGCTACACTTCTACAATGCATTCATCATTTTAGTGATGGTGTATACTGTCCTTTAGCAGCTTAGCTCAGTAGCCAAAATGGAAGTAACAAGATCCTGTCATAAATCCAGAAAAAGTGCTGGGACATCAGCCATAAAGGTGACAGGTTAAAAAAAACATTCTGGAACAACAGCATGAGGAACGAGACAATCACAGTCCACCCATTCTGTCACTCAGACTGTAGGATATATTGATGTAGAGTATACAGGATGGTGCGGATAACTAAGTGGACTAGTTCTTACATAGTTCTTTTCTACTTTTTTCTACCTGACCACTCAAAGCGCTTTATACAACGTGCCTTATTCACCCATTCATACAAGCACTATTCTATGCTTAAGTGCTTTCTATCTAACATTCACACACTTCCACACTCCGAAACCGCAGGTTGCTTTCTTTCGTAGGGCTATTTGGCATATCCCACCCCAGTGTGTGGCTGCGTGGGACATTTGAGGAATGGCAGTACAATGGCTAATATGGACCACTTCAAACATATTCAGCTTCAGTCTGCAGGAATCTTTGTTTTTAGTCTTTTAGAACTTGAGCAACACACCTGGAATTAATTTATTTTAGTTTCATTACTGTGAAGACAAGATTCACTTTGGTTTTACAATGTGATGAAAACAGTCAGTGAGTTGTAGACCACAAGCCAGATGGACGATATTGGCAGTGGAGCCTCTGCAATCTTTTTTAAAACTCAAGATCACAACAGTCTCACAAAAGGTTTTGTTAGATTTAGGTCCACTAAAGAGCCACTAAATTAAAAACCAGACAATGTCTATGATAAATGTATACTCTAAGTGTTAGGTTATACTTTTAGAGCACTAACTTGTGTTATTTATCTTAAATTGATTCTGCAACTGGATAATAATTTTTTTGAGTCCAGAGATTCTATTAGTAGCAACTCAAAGTGTGTGTGTGTGTGTGTGTGTGTGTGTGTGTGTGTGTGTGTGTGCGTGCGTGCGTGCGTGCGTGCGAAAGGTGTGGAAGCTCCTGTGTGTAGTGCTGTGAGCATGTGCTGTGTGCAGTCTGAGCCTAAACCTCCACTGTGGTCATAGGAGCAGCCTAATGGTATTTTCCATTTCCTCGCTGTGGGAGACGTCTTTATGGATAGTGTGTGTGTTGACTTCCATTGAGGATTCATGGTCATGGCCATGAGGGGAGAACATTGGATGTGTGTTTGTGCATGTGTGTGTGGTGGAGTTGATGTGCTACTACTAAATGTAATGATATGTGAATGAACGAATGGAAGAATTGCTATAAAAATGACCCCCTCACCCACCCTAAATAGCCTAAAAAATCACCATTAACCATTTAGCAGCTTAGACCAGTGCAAAGAACAGACAGATGCATAACCATCCTCAAAGACTGCATGTTATTTGCGTATAAATTTAGCAAATTAGGTAAGATTTTAATATAAATTTTGCATCAGTTAAGCAGCTATAAAGCAATAAAGTAGTATATCTCTGACTTGTTCCTCTTTATCTGGATAACATTTTCTGCATAACAAGAAGTTATGCAACTTAAATAGACAAAAGTTGTATTCTGGTGGCCACTGACTCTAATGTATATTGCATGATTTTCCACCTTATAGAGTTTATAATCTCCGGCTCGTTGTGCAAGAGAGACAATTTGTAAACATCTGCTGTTTACTGCTCTTAACATTGATTTCCCATTGAAATAATCTCTCTATACATGAGATTCTAGGAGTGTAGATAACCATTAGTGAGAGGTAGAGCTGGGGATGAGAGCAAGAGAATGGTTATAAGCTGGAAATAGCTCGGATAGAGTGAAATTCAACGAGCAAAGAAGGGTAGACAAAAGAAGCGGTGGATAAATGGGAAGAAAAGGGGTTGAGTTCATGGTATGCAATTCATGACCGCCTTCTTTTATTTCTTGTTGCATTGTCCGTTTACATCAATTGTTCAAAATTTCGTCTTATTCAGATGAAATTCTGCAGGTGGGAATCACAGACAGGAGATCTAACTGGGAGCTTTCCATTTCTGTTGCACCATTTCTCTCCCTTTGTGGGGAGGGGATCAGGGCCAAACAGAGCAGTTGGAGCAGAGATAGATGAAATCGCAGTGTGCCTCACATTGCTACCCTTCCCTGACAACAAGATTAATTTTCACTCTTCAACCATGATCAAAGTCCCTTGCCAGCACCACCTCTTCCTCTTTTCATCTCTCGCCCCCTCTCTCCTTTCTGCGGAGGATAGTTTCAGAAAATGAAAATTAAAATAGATTGTGAATGAATACACTACCTCATTGTAACAGGAATGAAACTTTAAAGCAACACATGAAGCTATGGGACATTTCACTCCCTGCAAGAGCAAAGGGAATCAAGAAATGAAGGGTTACTGCGCAAATTTTACTTTTTTCATTTTGGTAATTATAGGAGACGCTGTGCCTTGTAAATTGATATGTTTCAGTGAGATAGACAAGGTCTTGGAATCATTAAATCTACTTGTATTACCTGAAAAGCCTGTTTTTGTCACGGCTGGCGGAGGGAGCCGTGTGGTGTGGAGGAAAAGGAGGACCCAAGATGCAGCAAACTGATGATACGAGTGATGTTTTATTTACAAAGGTGGTGGTGACAAAAACAGGCAACGAGGTATGAGTACTTTACAAACGGAAACCTAAACTGGGAGAAACTAAGTGACAAACCTGAGACCATACAAAAGGGGTGCGGGGCAGAGAGACGCAGAGACAGGAACACCATAGAACGCAGAGGTAGACGGATGAATGCAGACGAGCCGACAACAGGCAGGAGAACACACAGGGCTTAAATACACACCAGTAATCAGGGGATGAGGGACAGGAGGGCAACACAGCTGGGAGAAATCAGAACTGACGGGACAGGGGAAATGTAAACTGAACACACTCACATCAGACAGAGACCTTCACAATAAAACAGGAAACTCAGACACGGGGAACCAAACAAGACACAGATCTAAACAGACAGCTTCACAAACAGACGGGGTGACACCATAGACAGACAGATACAGACGCAGACTCAGAGGCAGACCGAATATAACACAGAACTAAAACAATCATCATCATCATCATCATCTGGAAAATGATAACAAACTAAAAGCGCTGGGTCACCGACCCAGGACCATGACAGTTTTAGAGAGAAGTGAACGTTTGACAGATAGGATGCATGTAGAGGAAAATGCATTAGTGTTAAACTCTTTGGAATATACATTTTCTTTAAGTTTAGACCCTCAATGCAAAAACTGTCAAGCCCCCAGTGATGTAGTAAAAGACACACATCCCCTTTGTGGATGCACCAGGAAGGACACCTGGTGTAAACCTCTGCCAAATCAAACATGGGGCACTACCAGCTGTGAGACCCCTACGGTGAGGGATTAGCTGAAAGCAGCTAATCGTTTACAGGCAACCATGTGGCCTGTTTTTAAATTTTTCCCTATATAATATTTGTCCAATTCAAGAACGGAAGAGATTTATTTAAGGAGGAGAATGTTTGGTATAGCCACTTGAAATGGCATCTTTTAAACCCACAGTGTTCCTCATCTCTCCAGACCAAAGAAAGGAAGTGAAAATGAGTCTTTGAAAGACTTTAGGTTTGACTGACAAGTTCTCACCATTACTGTTACAGAGTGAAATCCCTCTATCCTTTCATATATTGGTTTTAACCTTATATATTCTGACAGTGATGTTATTTTGCGCATATCTCTCACCCATTGTCATTTTCTCTTCACCTCCTTCCATCTCAGCCTCCAGCACATCTGGTTGTGAATAATAGAACAGCTCTGCAGCTCTTTGGCACGGTACACTCTGTGTGTGTGCGAGCTCTTTAGTGCATACATGTTATACGGTGCATATTTGTACAGTAGTTTACAGTAATGTATGCTGCTCATGTGCTATGTGTGCTATTTCGCATCTGCATTGAGTCTGTGTTCTGAAGGTGAGGTGATGGTGAGAAAGCTCTATTCAAGAAGAAAACACATATTTCTCTTTGGGACCGTCAGCGTCAGGAGAATGGCAGATAAAACAGAGGAATAGAAACTCACATCTTTTCCAGAGCTGGAGAACAATCACAGTGGGGGATAAAGAAAGGGATGAAACTTTTAAAATCTTCAGCTGAGTCCTTTGCTCATGGTTGAAAAGTGCTAGTGTGCTTGGCTATTTTGCCCTTTAGTTTAAATCTCAATGCTTTGGCTCTCTAATCCCCTATTCCCCCCACATGCCCACAAACCAGCTTCGCTCTCCTATTGTTTAAATCTGAGTCCCCTTCAGAGATGGATCATGTTTAAACCCATCTCAGAATGGCATGCTTGACATCATGGTGGGAATTTGGGACACTGTGGTGCGAAACAAAGAAAATACTCAAATATATGTACACTGCGGTACTTAAAGAACTAATGAGCTTTGTGTAATCTTACAGAACAATTATAAAATTGACTTTATCTCTTTAATTATCCAAGTAATGCCCAAAGTCTTTTTACTAATGTATTATAAAAACTGAAACTTGTATTCTTCTATTTAAATAGTTAAAAAAAAAATTAAAGTGCCAGCAAATCAAGCTAGTGCCTTGCTTCAGGGAAAGAGAGCGAGTGCCGAGAGGCACACAGCTTGACAAAGTGAATGGTCAATTAAAAATAATAAATAATAAAAGTGATTGAGAAATTATTGGTAAGCTCCACGTTTTGAGTCCTGGGAAAACTGGAAAAAGCCCAGTTAAAACCACAAGAAGGTTGGCAGCTCTGCTGCAGCTGTTAGAGGTTTGCTTTCAAATGTCATGACTTTAAATGAAATATTCTGCAACTCTGGGACAGCAAGGGAATGGCTTGAAGATGCAACAGACATAATCTAAAGTCTTGTTTTAGCCTCTTTTTTTATTAGACTTTGTTAAAGTCAAGCAACACAATGCTTGACTTTAACAAAGTCAAGCATTGTTAAAGTTCTGACTTCTCAGATATCAATCAAGGACCTATTCAGGAATCACTGTTAACCAGCAGAAACACTATGTTTACTGCTCAGAGGAAAGTTTAAGTACCTGTGATTCTTCACTGAAACTTACATTAGTAGACAAACTTTTCTTGGGTAATCTTCTGTTTTTATCATATTTTCAATGGTATTTTTTCGTTCACCTGTCCATAGCTTCTTGTTCTTTCATTTGCCCAAGGAGTAAGTAGATTTTCATTTCTTTCCCCCGTGTTTTGAGTTGTGCTTCCTCTTTGTGGCAGCAAAAGGCTCAGAAATCGATCAGTTCATAAAAGGGTTCCCTCCTGCCGTGTTGTTATTGATGCTTTTCTATTAGGGTGCCAATGGATAGGGATGTGCTTGTATTGCCTTTGTTATGAGCTGTATTTGGGTTGAAGTGTGTGCAGCAGACAGTGTGTTGGTAAACACTGTATTCATCTGGAAAATTCCTTTCATTTCAGAAAACTCCTGCCTTGGCAATCCAATATAGCCAAAGGAATGTGTGGAAACCTTTCACTTGGACTACAAGATTAGTGTTTGTACCACCAGTTCTGTACTAGCAAATACTTTTCATGTGTCATAGATCAAACACGAGTGCACTGCTTGTCTTTCATGATATATATATTTTTTTTTTGGTTTTTCTGACTACACATTGAAAGTCATGTATCTGTGCATGCCCGCCACAGCTTCAAGCACAATTACTGACCATTGTTTTTTCTAACATCTTCACTGAATCTACAAATAACAACGAGCATGTTAGCAGCTATATGGGTTGATAAGCTAATAAGAAGAATAACTTTATCCAGTTATTCAATTTGCAGTTAAAAGTACTGTTTTAATGAGGAAAAAATAATGTAGAGAATTTTTAATAAATACAGGCTAATACTAGTCTTATTCCAAAGCATCAATGTGTATTTCAAAAACATGGCCCCTACTAAATGTAAAACTAAAATTCATAGTGGCGATAATGAGCTTACATATGAGGATCTGCTGTAACTGAGTCAAACTCAGTATTTAATGATTTTGATGAGAGTAGGCTTGTGGAAAAACACTGACAGCCATGCTTATGTTCCAAAATATTACTTTAATTAGCTTTATTGTTTCTAGTCATCATTGTTTCAGCTATTAATTTGATTGCTCTAAGAATACAGATGCTATTTGTTGTTGGAAAAGCTGTGAATGTGAGCACCAACTTGTGGTCCTGACCTCTGAATAGTTGTGACTACAAAGTAAAGCTGACTTTAATAGTTTGACTTCACTGCTTTCAATGAGCAGATTTGATATAACAACGCATAGCTGTGAAAATACAGGTTTAATTCCTGTTTTAAAATACCACATATTACACTTGGACTGACACCAGTATGATGTGTCCTTCAAAAGGCTCAATCTCACTGAAAACATAAATGCTTCATTTTCTGCTCTTTTCTGCTTTTTGAGGATAGTTAAAGGAACGTTAACAGTTCCAACTACAGAGAAAAACAATCTCCCTTTAAAACAGCTCATTAAAAATGTCAGTATGAAACTTATTATTATGGTAAAACTTTTTTCAATTATTTTTTTTTTCTCCAGTTAGTAGACAGGAAGAGCAGTCTGTTATAAGCTTTCTCCCATTTTTTTAGCTTCTTTTTCAAGAACCAAAGCCCATGTGGTGACGTGAAATACTTAAAACCGAGTATGCAGATGCTGAGCTAACCAACACTTGAGTTATCCATATTTGTAACCTATATACAATATTAAAAAAACAAGGTTAGTAGATGTTATAAAAATAGTGATAGTTTTAGACATCTAGTAAATGGAATTTGAAGCTGAACGTTGTACATTTTTATTACTATTATGCAGACAGCTGTTAAGAAATTGGAGTTGATGTGAAGACCACATGGTAAACCTGCTGCAGCAAATTTAGCTGTGCAGTCAAGGAGAACTGATGGAAGAACTGTGACTGCATCCAGAATGAATGAATTTTTTTGGAGATAAGACATTTTCTGGTTCACATCCATTGACAGTTATAATTGTTTGGTTCTACAGTCAGGGGTGCGTGAAGACTGCAATGCTGATATGCCTCTATGGAGCAGAAAAACCTCTACTCTAATGTGTCAGTATTTACATACTGTAGTTATCGATGTATCTTGCCCATGTGGGATACAAGGATTTCCATTTTTTTTTTACATTTACATTTAGGGCATATAACACTCTTTCATTTGCTGTTTTCCTGTTGTTCTATCAATTATGAATAATGTGTGTGTGTTGTAAAACGTAAGTGAGTGACAGGTAAATCCAAGTTAGTGTAGTTTCTGATTCTACGACTTACAAAATAAACACTTCCCATGCAAGTGATAACAGGAATCTGACAAACATCCATTCAAACAGCTTCTGATTCGATATTGCACTTTCTGCATTTCCAACCATTAACCTCATCAAGTGTCAAGTATATTTGATATCAATTCTCAAAAGAAGTCACAAAAATGATGATGGCACACAGAGTCACACAGAAACATAAAAAGAGACACCTGACTATGTCAAATCAAAAATCAGATTAAACCACCCATACAGAGCCATGAAACCTTCCAGAGAAATACAAAATTTCAGGTTTTGGGTGTATAGCAGCATAACCAGATAATCCCAACGTTTTAAAATGAATCTTCTGAAATGGGGAAAGGAAAAAAAAAGCCGAGTGTTTGCTTGGAAGTTAAAAAGAGCTGTGGAAGTTAATGATTGCTCCATCTTTCCCAGCTGCTTGTATGAACAGGCAAATTACCTGTGGGATTAGACTAATTGTAACCACATCTTAGTGATTTCTCAGAGTCAGGAGTCACTTTTAGTGCTAAAAATACTTTGTGAATCATTACCTTTTTTTAGAAGTTTCCCTAAATTACCCAGCTTCAAGGTGCTTTTATCCATTGTGAGTGTGGCCCAATATTTTCTCAGGTGAAGAACACAGCACTGATTGATCAGCGTGAATGTGTCATTTATGCCTCGTAAGGATGCAATGCCTTTCCAAGGCGATGCTTTGCAAACATACTGTAGATAATCCACACACGCGCACAGCTTCATATTATATCACCTATCATACTTGTGGTGTTTTATACTGTCTCCCTTTGGGTGATTCAGTCTTAAAATTAACAAGATCTCCTCCATGGTCAGCTGCTCTCTGAACAAAGTGACAAGGTCTCTAATAAATCAAAGTATGTGTGTCTGCGAGATACTTTGACCAGTTCACCAGCTCAGATAACACTATATAAAAAAATACTAACTGTTGCTTGATGGCAGCGCTCCTTTGACTGCACTAGAAATAATGAACTGGGTGGCTGAGATTGCTTTCACCATGCTGAGTTTGAGAACTTGAGCCAGTCAGCATGGTTACACATTGCCCATGTTGCCTTGCATGCAGTAATTTAAAAAATATGGTGTATAGGAAAAGAAAATGGTATTTAAAATATAAATTTGTATTTTATGGTGCCATATCAGTCAAACAAGACAAAAAGCAGAAAGGTGTAAATGAAATGAGAAGGTCAGAGTGACATTTAGAAAATGAAGTCAGAAATTATGGCTCACCAAAAGTGTGTAACTAAGCGCGGTTGTTAGAAACCCAGAGTATTATTTGAATTTTACTTTTATTCAGAACTTTAAATATTAAAACACTGCAGCAGATTGGATAAGCTATAATTTGGTAATTTGGAGGGAATTGTTTTAACTTCTAAATATTATCTGAATGAAACTGTGGTGTAAGATAATATCCTGTTAAATTAAAGTGTTGATATTTAGATTTGTTATACTGTGAATTTTTTATTTACCTTTTGGTAAACTACAAAAAAAACAACATAATGTTAAAAAGTGTTTTAATTCTGTGCTTTAAAAATCGAAGCTTTTCAGTATAATACTGCCAGCTGTGTGGTTTTACACAGATATCAGATGAATCTCAGGTATATCTAATTACATATCATCATCCTGCCTCTTCCTGCCTCTCTCGAAATGTAACAGGGCGTTGAAATTGTTGTAACTCTCCCGATTTTTTCACTTCACAGTTATTGCAGTAAACAAACGTCTTGCTGTACTGAACATTTTAACAACTGCCCTGCAGATGAACACTCGTTACATGTGATTAATCACTAATGGACTCTTGGAAATGATGGCCCCACACTTGCTAACAGTGTGTCTAATAAAAGTCTAAAAATGCTTTAATAACACTCAAATGTATCAAAATGAATGAATTTGCAGAAAAGAGTTCATACTGTAAGTGTGCAAAATGTATTTTTTTATAGCAATTGCTTCTAGTAAGTGGCTGTAGTGAATAATGTCTATAAATGTGAAATTAAGTGCACTATGTGAGGTGTTGCTGCTGAAGTTCAGTTGAAATGTGTCATGATGTGGCTGGCAGGAGATAACGGCTCAGTGCATTTGTCCTCCATTCAACCCTTGAAGTGTAACACTGGTCAATCACTGGCTCCAGATGCCTATCAGGTAGTGTGACTCATCCATTTCATCATCAAATTGGATGGCTGCATGGCTACAAGCAGGTGTTTCCTAATGAGTAAGGGAATGGTGTAAGGCTATTTATTTCTATATTTATTTATTTTTTGTTTTTTCCTCTTCTGCTTCCTCTCTGTCAGTAATTCGATTTCTGGGTGGATTCGCAGATTGGCTTTGCACCAAATCAGCGTCTGGCAGTAGCGATGTTGCCTGTACATTTTCATTGTTCTGGCAAATGTTCTAGGAATAGATATGCTATAGCTGCTTCTGTAATACTCTCTCTGTAGATCTGAGAGTTTGACCTTATAAACCCAGCTGTAGGCACATTGTTATGGTACTACTACTGTACTTCAAAATCAGAAAAACAATATAATCTGTTTTGGTCCTTATATCAGTGCGCACATGAAAGCCTTCAACCGAAAAGATATATAGCCAACAACTCCAGCACTTATGTAAATGTCAGCATTAATAACAGCCTGGCAATTAAAATGAGTAGTGCCATATGAAAAGGCTTTAGCGAAATTAATTGGGCCATGTGATATAATGTGCAATGATATTACTCATACAACCTTTTCATCTTTGTCCTTTGCCCTTGTTCATCGCTTTTTTGTCAATTTTTTAGCTGTGAGAACATTGCTCATACTGAGGCTACTTGGAAGAAGAAGGAAAAAGAAAACATTTAGTGTGCCAGAATAAAAACTTGTAGTCATTGTTTATTGAACCTAAACATGTATGTGAAATTGATCCAATACAAAACAAAGGCAATAGAAGGGACTTTTGGGCATAGTTGTAGCATGTTGAAAGGCTATAAGGCAATCATTGTTACATACTGAAATAGGAGGATATATGCTCATTTAGGTGTCATATATATTTGAACTCCTCCAGCTATCAATCATGAAAAATATCTAAACTAGTCCCTCCAAGTCCCTGTAAACCTGGTCAAGTTTAAATAAATTAACAGTTAATATTGAAATAAATATTTGTAAATGACTTTTGAAAATTGATCAGGAAAACTACACAGCAAATAATTTATAGCTAAAACATCAACACTTTAGTGGTATTTAAATTATTTGGCAAGGTTAGTTGTTAAATTCTAGTTACTACTAACCTAATTTTCTTGTACAGAAACTTTATTGTGATTAAGTCCAAAAACTAGTCGTCCTGAACACGTCCATCTACTTTTTCTGCTTATGTACTTATGTACTGTGCTAATGTGTGGGATGCATTGGGGGTGCAACGTGGACAGATATAATAACACGGCAGAAAAACATTCATGCTCACCTTCACAGCCAGGTTAGAATCAACAATTAACCTAACTCCATTCATGTCTTTGGACTACTGGAGGAAGCTAGAGTATCTAAAGAGAACTCATGCAAGCTTAGGGACAGCAGGCCAACTCTACATAGAAAGGCCCACTTAGATTCAAACCCAGGACCTTCTTTCTGTGAAGCAACAGTGCTAACCATCGCACTGCTGTCCCGCCCAGTCTGAGCATTTTAGTAAAAAAACAAACAAACAGAAAGACACCCATTTTTAACGGTCATAGCAGTGACATTTTCTGCAGTCACATGTGTGAGAATCGCCATTTGACCGTAGCATTGTTATCAAATGGGTCGGCTATCCTGACCTGGTTCGACTGATGTTCATGGTCTCTAACTTGAGCCAAGACAAAGTTGCCTCCCAAACTTGTGCTAACTCAAAGTTCATACAGTACAGCTTTCATGTGCACTATATGGACATTGTCAGTTAACATCACTTCATTAACAGGCAACATCCATGCAGCACACACTCATCCCTTTACAGTTTGATTCAGCTTGATGGCTGATTCACACGATTCAAGCAAATGAAAATAAAATACAGCCATTAAGTTTTAATGCTTCACACCACCCACACAGGCACGAAGCACAAGGACAGATTTTACCAAACTTTGCAGACAGCATTGTCAACTACAAGGGAACAAAGACAACTAAACTTTGAGAACTTGAGCTGTATTAGTAAACAACCGTTCCAAATGATAGACTCATGGCTAAATTTGTTCTACCCAAGAGGCTAAGACATTTTTAATGAGAATGAACATCTGTCTTCTCTGTATCCCATTGGGAACCACATGACAAGTGTGAACTATAAATATAGTTCATTCTTTAATCCCACACAAAGTAATTGCTTATACAGCAACATGCATTATAAGGTATACTTTTCAAAAGGGATACTAAATAAACAGAGGTGAGAATCATTTTAAATGTCATGTTATTTTAAAGCGAAATATTTATATATGACTTTATATGGTAAAATTGGAAACTTGCAAAAAACCACTAGGGGCTTTGTGCTGGTGGTTCTGCTGCATTTAGCCATGGGCAAACCAGCACTGAGGCCACATGCGATTTATGGCTGCATTTCCAAGAGTTGACTGTAACTAATGAGATTGACTGAATCTCCAGAGAGTTGCATAGGGTTAAGTACATTGTGGTCCAAAGCATGCAGTAATTACAGCAAGGGACAAAGGCAACCAAAGCCCTGGGATGTACAGTATGGCACTGTGAAATTCCTACTCCGGGTAAGCGCTTGACATAAAAGCTTCTTTGTCTGAGAAAATGTAGCAAACAATCATCGACAAAGATCACAGCTCCTGTTTGAAATTCAATCCAACCTAGAGCAAGGGAGACGGGTTTGGGGGAAAAAAATTATTGAAAGGGAAGGAGGAAGAGGTAGATGAAGGGTGAGAAAAAGCAATAGTCTGAGGGAGAGAGAAGATGAAGGGCTTTAGAACTGAGAAGTCAGGGAGAAGAGAGGTCAGAGCTACCTTTTAGAGTCTCAGAAGTGGAGTGAGCAATGTGTTTTGATGACTGTGCTGCTATTTTTAAAGACCAAATTGAATGCATGTTCCTATTTTCGTTATATTGTATTTCTGAAGCTAACCGAGTTGTCGGTATGTGTTTTTTCCCGCTCTGTGTTTGTGTGACACTTGCAGTCTTTAGCAAGTTTACAAAAGTACATTTGTTAAAAACGCTGCTGCTAAATTATCACACACACACTGTTAATAACAGTCCAACTGCCATTAGTGCCTAACAGGACTGCTGAAAATGAAGGCTTTGGATTTAGTGATGCACAGAGTGTCTCCTGGTACATACTGCTGTTTCCAGTTCTGTCAAAAAATATCAGTGCAGCTAAGGGAGAGTCAGAACATATTTTATTTTAGGGGTTTTTAAGGGCTTATTTATTTATTTTGTTTTCAAAATGAACTCTATTAAACCTATTTTTTTTTATTATTATTATTATTATTATTATTAGGCCAGCATTTTTTAAACTTGTTTTTTTTTTTTTCTTACATCCACAGTTCTTATTAAGAGGTGTACCTTACAGTTGTCCATCCATCCATCTTTTTCCACTTATCCCGGGCTGGGTCGCGGGGGCCGCAGCCTGAGCAGGGAAGCCCAGAGCTCCTCTCCCTGGCCACCACCTCCAGCTTATCCGGGAAACACCAAGACACTCCCAGGCCAGCCGAGAGATATAATCTCTACAGTGTGTCCTGGGTCTGCCCCTGGCCACCACCCAGCACACATTGCACCCGACCCCCACGGTGCCCCACGGTGCAGGGTGGGCCCATTTCCCTTTTCAGGCTATGCCCTCCAGGGCGGGGACCCAGTAACCCTATCCCAGGCAGGGTGAACTGTTCCCTTGATCTTGCACTCATAGGGGTCTTCTGAATCACTCTTTGTCTGGTCTCTCACCCAGGATCAATTTGCAATGGGAGCCCCCAGACAACATAGCCCCTGGGATTCCTGCAACACACAAACCCCTACACCGCGATAAGGTAGTGATTCGCGGAGGCGAGACCCCAGAGTAGTACCACATGAAAACTACTTACCTATATTATAGCTTCCAAACACCACAATAAAAATAAGTGCACTTTAAGGACTCGTTGCTTTAGCAGTGTCCTCAGTGCTAAAAGTTTCAGCGTCCCTTCGAGCTCGTTGCAGTACGGTTTTATTTCGATGCCCGATGTTGCTCTCTTTGCTTTAAAAAAGAAAAAAAATCATTTTTTGAACTAATCAGCTTGCGATGGAGCTCAAGTGCACTTTGTGTGTGAATGTGAAAAGCCCTAAGACTGTCTATACAAAGGGTCCTGCTGAAAAGAGCTTACACTGAGTTGGATAAACACAGAAATGTAGTCCCGGGGAAGGCAAGCTCTTCTCCAAAAATTTCAACATTAGGGTGTATGTGTGTGCATGCTACAGGGAAAATAAGGGGAAGCAGGCATGTGTCAGACATGGTCTATGGTCCATTAGTGTGACATACTGTTGCTTTTCAGAGCTCCGTTATTGGGGAATTCTGTCATGGAGCCAAACTGGAACTCCCAATGGACACAATTAAAGACACACATCCACAAACATGTACCCACACACGCATACAGACACCAAACCCCTCTGCCAATAAAGGTTATCACAACACTAACATTGTCTAATGATTAGGATATGATGGCTAATGAGCTGTAGCAGCCTCCTTGTGGGGCTACACCAGCTTTTCAAAGTAGACATCTATCAATCTGTATAAGGGGAATTGAAGAATACAGTGCATAGCATGCATTATTCACATTATGTTATTTGATCGTTTTACTAGTCTATTTCTGCCTGGTAGCTACATCTTTTATCTATTAACAGTGTCCTAACCTTTCCTGAAAATATATGGATTAGATGTTGTATGTGTCCAATATGTCAGCAAGGAAAAAATGATTTTAACAAATCAATTCAGATGCATGTTGTGAACAGGATTTGAACCTTTACCCTGGTGTGTAGGAGGACTTCAATGTCATGACTGAGCTATATGCTTCTACACATACGTGCATGAGTGTATGTGTATATTATAATGTGTGGGCATGTGTGTGCATGGGTGTATCTAGGTGAAACACACAGGAGGGTGTATGCATTACTGACAAGCTGCTTATCTTCTATGCTGTCCGATCTGCTCAGACTCTTGTAGCTAAAGTTTAGTGATGTCCCATTAGACTTTTATTTGGACTGTACTGTGTTGTGTAATAGACCCACAGCGCAGTGTCTCTCTTATGCTCACTCTTTTTCAAGCTAGTATATATTCTGTCTGTCATATCATACAAAGTTGGACCTTTATTTTCCACCTTCTTTGGCCACTAAAAGGCTCCATTCATAGAGTGGGATAATTGAATTGCTGGTTGTTGTTGTTGTTTCATTGCTGACAAAAAAAAGTGCATTTACGGAATTTAGGGCACTTTAACCCTTTTAATTGTCCTGCTCTGTAAAAGTCTTTGCATGATGTCATGTAATGGGGATGTTTAGAAGTGATGTGCTGTGTTTGTTAAGGTCTTGGGAAACTATGGCAAACACATATTCTGACAGGCACAGTCGGATTTCTGTCACCAACCTGCTGTGATCAGTAGAAAATTTTAAATCAATAGTCAACTGTTTAAAATTAGGCCGGCAGTAGAAGTAATGGGAAAAGTTGTTTGAATAGACAGTTTCATTGAGTAGCTGGGGCCCTTGTTTAACACACAGGTCTATGCATGGAAAATACTAAAGGGTAAAACCTATCAGTTGCATTAATAAATTAAATAAGGCTTCACAGCAAACTAGAAACTCTTGCCCCCTCATCACACATTGATTTTTTTTCTCCCTCACTGTGGAACAGCCAACTAAGCTTTTTAAAAGTTAAGGTGTAATTGTTGCATTTAGGACAGAGCGAAATCGATCAGCGTTACCGAGGCAAAAAAGCCACTCCATATTGCCCGTAATGTCAGACAGTAGGCACATGTAATGAGGGCCATTTGGCCATCGTCTCATCTTTCCTAATGGTTGTAGTCATATCTATTTCCAAAGGAAGCTCATCTCTTTCTCTTTTGCCTTTTGATCCCTTGAGCAAGTGCATTTAATCCATGCTTTGGTCTATTTGGGTCAGAATGATTGGGATTGATAACAGGCATGTCCTGTGTACAGCATGCGTTTGTGTCACTGTGACGCACAAAAGTCTCCCAGAGGTAGAACAAAGAGTACTAAAAGGCAGAAGATTGCTACGACTACTGATTTCACTCATGCCAGTAATTTTAGCCCGGACAGGAGTTTGGCAAATCCTCACCTTGTGTTGCGATTGGAAGCAGATTAATTGGAAAAATGACCGGAGGAAATAAGGTCCAGGAAGAGACGCAGAATAAATGGAGGAAGAGGGAAAGCATGAGTGGAAAATAAATGAAAAAAGGAGATGATGATGGATATGTGGTGAGCAGGAAAAAAAGAAACAGATTCATATATAAGATGTTTCCGTTCTGAATGGATATTGTGTTTGAAATCAATATAACAAAGTTTGCAAGATTTCTTCCATTCTTAATTTGCAGATGTGTGACAACACTTCCTTGTTTTCTGTTTCTACTTCATTTATTCTCCCTTTACTCCTTCCACTGATGTCAGCCTAATTTATGAAGAAGCAGCAGTTCATCAGACAAGATGCATCGCTGGCTGGCAAGACTTCACTCCCAACTCTTAGACTCCGTGTGTAAGGATGTGTGTGTTGTACCCCCTGCAGAGGACCACACTCAATAATGCATAGCTGCAGGCCTAACTAGAGCAAGCTCAGGCTCCCAGTCCTGTTCAGGCACATCCTCCATTTTGTCCCTAAAACAAAAGTGCATAGCTTGTGTCAGATTTTGCTTCCACTTCTTCCACTTGCTTATATAGACATTTATAATGCAAGGACCCTAATTACAAAGCAACATGACATGTATTAAACATGACCTTAATTACATCGAGACACAAAGAAGACTCAGGAAACAAGGGTCATAACATCACATTAAGTTACGTATAATTGTAAAGCAAAACACAGAGCATCTCCGGCTCTCCTTCACTAAACGAAACAGTGCATTATGAAAGGATTTCAGCCTGTCAGCTTGTGTTTTAGATCGCAAATATTAACTGTATCTTCACAGTAACCCAAGCAGATCCTCTGCCGGGTCATTTCAGGTAGCGTGAAGCTATAAGTAAACCGGGAAGCATAAACATAGCATTTAATTTAAGTTGTGATGTTTTTGGGGTTTTTTAAGCAGACAAGCAAAAACACCCTCAGCAATTCATATTTTAAACTTTTACATTTACCTGTAACTGGTGCATTCCCCATCCATCCATTTTCCACTGCATATCTGGGTCATTTTGCAGCAGATTAAGCAAAACTGACATTCTTCTCCTGCAGCTCTTCCTCGGGGATCCGAGGCGTTCGCGGGGCACGTGGGGAGTGTAGTCCTCCTGGCTTGTTCTGATCCTGACTCAGGGTTTTCTTTTAGCTGGAAATATCAAAAATACTTTGGTAGAAAGAAAAATATACTCCCAATGAAAGCAAATGGTCAATTTTAAACAAACTAAACAAAATCAAAGATGGTTAAAAATAACCAAATGCAAATACTAAATGAGTACATGTGCGGAGCAACACACACGTGATTTTTTTTTTTTTTTGTCATGTGGCCTTTTGTTTGCTTGTGTTTCACTCTTATGTGGTGAGCAGCAGAATCATAAGGCACAGGTTACGTAGAATAGAAATATAATTAGCTCTAGCATTACATTAACTTTCTTTTTCCTATAACTTCCAGCATTGTTTTTGTGTTTATAGATTACCCTTGATTGATAGATCACTATTCAAAAATAAATTTCCACTGGGAAAATTATTTGTGCAGAAAGTGCTCTGGTTTGTCACCACAAGACACACACAGATAAATATGCTTTGGTAGCTGGGGTCAAAGACTAAATTCCTCACTTTTTTCAATGTCGATGTTGTATGCTCCCCGTGGCCCTGCAGCAGTGTGAAAAATGCGATTAACAGTCTTGGTGGGCAGCGTCTGTTTCCGACCTCTAATCTCACCTTCTCTCATCTGTATTCTTTGGCACTCGTCTCACCTACTGTCCTCCGCAGAAAGACGAGTATTAGGATCTAACTGGAGACGAATAACATACAGCGGGAAAAGAAGAAAGCGTGCATTATAGAACAGGCAATACATCTTTATTGCTCAAATGTATAAATATTCAAAATTGTGTTACATCTCAGTTATGACATCATTTCAAAGTGGTCAGCATGTTCTCATATCTCCATCTCGTCCTCTGTTCTTGCAGGAATATGGTTACAAAGAAATCACCAGAATTTAACACTGTTTGTAGTAACTAGCACTACAGAAAACAATGTTTTGATGAGTCTAATGATACACAGCTGTATGAGTTCAATAGATTTTTTTAAGATGGCTGCATGAATGGCTGTGGAAAAGCAAAAATACTAAGAGTCCTCAGTCTCTGCCTGCTAAAGTAAAATCAAGGAGAAGCAAAAGCAAATGAAAGAAACATAGGTCTTACATTACAAACATATATAGAGTTGAGAAATCTATACGTTTATGAGAGCATCAGAGATAATATCACTTTCTTATGCAGATGATACACAGTTGTAGTTGCAGTCTTACAATCTAACCTCTGTTAACAAACTAAGCTTCATTGATGACATTAACTGAATGATGTCCAGAAACATTTTAGAACTGACAGAGACGACACAGAAATATGTGTTGTTTGTTCAAAAGGTCAAAGATTGACAGTTTGAGGTTTTTTTTTTTTAATTCATGATTCCTGTCTCTGAAATACAGGTAACGAATCAGAAACCTTTGGGTTTTTTGGATGGGGATCTCAGTTTTGAAAAACATTTTATGGGTACCAGAAGTGCTTCTGTCAGAAAAGTTGGGAAATTCATATCTTAAATTGACTTTAGCAGGTTAAATAACTGTGATGCTCTATTTGCAGGATTATCCAAATCAACAGTAAGATGACTTCAGCTCATTCAGAATGGAGCAGCCAGTCTTACAGGTTTAATGAAGAATTACCTTTAAAATCCTTCCTTTGGTTTATAAAGCGCTCATTTGTACATCTCTGACTCGAGTTTATCACACAGCTACACCTCTCAGGTCATGGATCTGAGTTTCTTGCGTGCGCTTTAAGTTAATGTGGCCTTGTTCTTTGAAACAAGCTGCCTGCAGACCTGAGATCAGTTACATTTGTGCATACATTAAAAACACACACACACGTATGCACACACATAATTGTGTGTAAGTTTATGTGTTTGTGTGAATGCAAATGTGTATGTTACCTTGTATTTTCCTTTAAGACTGTAAACCTACTTAGAGTTTCATGGTTTTATCTTTGGTGTTAAGGACATTGAGTTCAAGTATAATCAAATATCTTAAATAAACTTACCATTACCATTAGTGGAAATTTCATTAAATAGAAGGATTTTGCTTTCTCAGTTAGATGTATGTGGACAGTAATCGCCGGCCAGATTACATTTAGAGGCAACATTTAATTTTAAATAAATGAAGGCACATATATCTGAGCTGTTCTGGAGTCAGTAGGTGACTGAGAGAACTGGTGGACATACTCTGCATAGTACTCCACTGTGACAACAAAAGCACTGGTTGGTTGGGGAAAATTGTGTTTTTCATTTAGTCTAAACATGTAGGTGAGTGATAAATTATTCCCTTTTACCCCTGGGCCAAGCAGGCCATCTTTCCTACCAGCAATGAAATTGTAACAGGAAGTTGTTGACCTATTGTGTGTGTGCGTGTGTGTGTGTGTGTGTGCGCGTGTGTCCTGTGGTGATAGTAGGAGATTGGAACTAACCAAGGTTGATAGGCAGAAGCCAGATAATAGTCTGTGTCATGCATACAAATTGACAAAAATACACCCACATGCACATGTACACAGAAACACAGGGAGAGAGGCAGCTGAGAGTGATGCCTCTGATTGAAGTCCAGAAGAGGAAGGTGAGGGGCAGTAGGTTTCCCCTGCTAGCTGCAAAAACTTTTTAAGCTTAACCACTTAAAGGATTTACTTTGTTAAAACTGTGGGGTAACAACAAAGCTCCCCCTGTGCATTCCTAAAATTTAAATTGCTTTGAGAAAACAAAGATCTGCTTCTCTGTAGCAACCACCCGTTCATTTCCCTCATTCACCCCTTTGCCTGTCTTTAAATTAATGCATTTGACAGGCGATTAATTTGGCACAAATATGCAAACAGATTTGCTCACCTACACAAGCAAATAAACAACTCAGCCATGGCTGTTATCAAAAATATTACATGGTGTACTTCGCCAGTTTTCCTCATTTCACTTCACTTCCCTTTTATTTCCCAGCATTGTGCTGACAGAGACCAAAAAACATATTCTAATGTTTAAATATTGAGTAAATGTGGATACACCAAGGGATGCAATTTAAAGTACATCGATTACAAAATTAAATTGGAGGGCAAATTTTGTGTGGCTAAAAATAACTGAAATAAATTTGGAGTATCGTGAGTCAGATGGAAACGTTCCAAAGCACAGGTAAATGGAGGCTGAATTAGAAAGATAGGAAGGTAATGCCATACTGGAAAAAGACAGCCAACAAGAAAAGGGAGGACGACACATTCAGACACTGAATAGGGTGAGTGAAAAGAAGCACTGAATCACTATAGAAAGTGTTACTTATGAGATTCTAGATTGCAGAACTGCAGCACAGCCAGTATACTCAAACAGTGGGGGAGGACAAACAGGGCTAGGAAGCAGATGAATACGAAGGAAAATGAATTAGTGATTGAATGAGGGAGGAGTTTGGTAAATAAGATGCTTAATGAGGGGTTGAGGGAGGGAGTGATTGGCAAATAAGGTAGAGAATGACTAATTCCATGTCCACTTCATTAGCTGGCATCATGTAAACATCCAAATTGTAATTGGAAGCTGGAATAAGATGAAATGAGAATATGAGCAGAGACAGTGATAGTTATGGAGACGCAAAAATAAACCAGCAGTCAACAGTTTACCGTAGAGGAGAGCTGAGTAAGATGAGCCAGTTTTTACTTAAGTTGGCCCAAGGCTAAGGGAATATCACAGAGAAATGAAGCTAACACATACAACAGAAATCAAAAGGAAACATATAGGCTCCCCTATAAGTAATCCTTTGAGTCAGTTTGGAGTAACAATTTGTGATATGTGAGAAAACATTTACACTCTGCTGTGTTAACCAAATGTTTAAATATTTCTGGAAATGCAAGCATTAATAATTAAATCCTGAATCCTGCTTCTCTTGATGATCATAAAATAAATATTACAAGTAAAACTTTTAATTTCTGCATTTCAAAAGGATGAAGATGCTTTGCCAAGAAACACAATGAAGTATTAAAGCAAGACAAAACATGACAATGTCTGTGAAGGTTCTCAGTCATCCAGGTCATCGTAGTCTAAGGAGCTTGCAAAGAAAAGCGTCTGAACTTCTTTAAGTTGCTTGAAGACGTTTCACCTCTCATCCGAGAAGCTTCTTCTGTTCTAAGGTCAAATTTGCAAGCTCCTTTGAAAACATGACAATCTATTTTTTCAACATCATTACACACTGATAAAGATAACATAAAAGACAGCATAAACAAAATGCAATACGTATATGTGTAACTGCATAGATGGGAAATTTGACTTTAAAGGTCAACAAGCTCATAACTATTGAAACATAGTATGTAGGAAACAAATGTGGTTGAAAACTATATGACAAAAAACCTTTTATGGTTTCCCAGAGGTGTACAGCTATGTGTTGATCCACTCTCTTCTGTGGATATAAGCTTTTAGAAACTTCTTCAAACAAACCAGAGCTGTAGCATTGAAAGATAATAGAAGATACAATAGAATAACTGCACCTGAAATGCATTTCATTAAAAATAGGTGGAGAAATTTTTAGACACAACATTCAGAGCAAACAAAGTTGATGGAAAAAGCTGCACAGGAGGAGAGTGCAGCTCCACAAAAGCTTTCATTGACATTTGTTCAATTATAAATCTATATCAACAAGGGTTTTGGTCGCTTGTGCATTGATACATGCATGCTAGTTTGGATTTATATTGACTGGAAACAGCAAGTAGCAGCTGTAGTAGCAAGCATAATCGTATGGATACAAACTAGAGTGAAAAATTGCTTTGTGTAAACAGATGCAGGATTGTGAAATGTGATTTGTTTTGATGACCATCACAGAGAGGTTTGAAAACATTTTCATTTACTGTCCTCTCAGCTGAAGGTTAGCTTTCACTTACCAACGCTGAGAATTCACAAATCCATTAATCCCGTCATTCATACATCCAGCTAGAAACAGAAATGAAATTAGTAGATATTAGATATACTATAGATGCAGTAAGAAAGTATTATACTCCTCATGATTGAAAACATGTGCTTTACAATAGAAAACAGCTTTTATACATCATGTAAACGCAGCAACACATCGGCTTATTTTTAATTCGAGGGATAGTTTGCCTGTTTTGACCGAAGAAGAAATTTAGTTGCAATTATTTGAAAAAAAAAATAAAAAATACAACCATTTAATTTGGGAAAATAAATTTTATGGAAATGATTGTCACTGCTATGGCACTTTAATCTATATGAAAAGGTGTTATTTGTGCATTTAAATATTACTGGGAGGGAAAGGGATACTACAAATGACAATTAAAAAAAGAAAAATACAGATCATATCTTTGGAAAACAAAGAACAAGAAAAGTTTGTATGAATGAGCAGTAAAGTGAAGAGAGGATATAAACTTGGTACACCGCAGTGATAAAGTGACTTATAAAAGATGACAAGAAGAAAATATGCTCTTGAATTTCTGAGCATGCCGGGAGAGAAAAGGATGAGGATAGATATCTTTACGGATGACTTGATAGTTACCAAATAAAAGAATGATGTATATTTTAAGCAAGGAAAGACAGATGAGCAAACATAAACAGAAATTTGTGGAGGCAAGGCTAGATAAAGATAACAGAGTGGACAAATAAATCCTAATTTGCACAGAGCCTGAAATAAGCAGCAGACATGGGATTTGTAGAAAAGAAAGATGGGCAAATAAAAATGAAGGGATACAAATAAATGAAAACAACTAGAGAAAGACAAACCAGCATAAAGACCTTTAATTTTGTAAAGGAAAAATATGTTCTGTTGATCTAATTGATAATAATCTTGCATTTGGGCAATTTTCTATGGAGATTGTTTTCTGATGCAACCCTGCTTCGAGTGTGGTGATAAATGTGGTGCGTTACAGCGACATTATTTTCACTTTTTTCTGGTGTGCATCATTGTGGCACATTGCTCCACACTTGCTAATAAGGGGGGGAAGTAATTACTGAGATAATAAATTTAACCACCTAAGACCTAGAAGACATTAAAACGCAAACAACCTGCACGAAATGTTTGAGGCAAGAGGAAAGAATTACACAAGGAAGAATTAAGCAAAAAAGGAAATAAATAAAAAACACTACCAATACCAAAATTACCTTTTGATATCATTAAGGTAACAGCAGAGCTGGAGGCCAAATTACCTTTAAATGAAAGTTGCATTCACTGTCCTAGAATGAAGACCTACCACACAGTGGAGCTAAATAGTGAATGTTTAAAAATTGTTGTGCTCTGAGATACTGATGCCTCCTTAATCCTCATGTGCTCAGCTATGATGTATATATGTGTTTTAATACTGACTGCATCATGCTGAGAATGCATAGCTTCCCCATATAAATCATCATCATGTATTCGCTGCTTGACAGTAGAATGCAAAGTTGTAGTGCAATTTAAAAACTCCTAAATCCTGCTCTGGGTGTTTGGCCTTAACAGAAAGGAGCAGTAGAATAAGTATCCATGAGTGCTGGTATTTCTTTCACTTTCTGTGGGTTTTGTCCATGTGACATGTCCATTAGAATACACTATGTTTGCTCCTCTCATTCTATACTGTGGACACACTAGAGGCTATATTGATCCACCATTAAGTGGTTTTAAGCTGCTAGATGTTGAATTTTTGACAGTTATCTCTTTCTTTAACATTGTTCAGGTTTTAATTGTTATTAATCCAAGCAGGGCGGGGCAATATGGCCAAAAATATTTATCACAATATATATTTGAAAATTTGCGATAACGACATAACTGACAATATAATTGACGAGAGACAAAAGAATTTACAACTCCACAACTTTATTAGTGCAAACCCCCATCAGTTTATGTTAATTTAAGCAAGCAGCTGCTTTTACAGGGAGTACTTGTTGGTTTCTGCTTTTTGCCACGATGGCCCACTTGCATGTTCTAGAAAATTGTGCTTAGGTGTGTATCTGACGGGCGAAAACCAAATCAGTTCCACACCACAGAAGTTCCACCATTTTCACAAACCAATTCTGGTTCATCTGTTTCATTCAACGATCTGCTTTCGCCCCTGCTCATTCTCTGTCACTGCCATGCTTTTTCCACACCGTGAGTATGACCGTATGAAAACAAAGGCACTGCGCATGCATGTTTTACCCATATTCTATGGCGACATTTCATTTTCTTATCATTGCCTAACATTGTACCGGTATTACTGTGAAAGATATAATATGGCCCAGCCCTAAATCCATGGAACTAACATTTTTTTAGCCATTCTGTTGTCCTTGGATTAATATCCTGTTGTATGACCCAATTAGGACAGACCTGGACTCCAAATCATTATCCCTCCACCGCCATGGTTGACTATTGGCATTTGATGATATGCTGTCTTTGGTTTTCACCAAACATGGCGCTGTGCACAGCCAAACATCTGCGCATCTCTTGCTCCATAAATCTTATGGTTCAAACCTAAGCTGGAAACCTAAGCTGTGCTTAAGAGGGGTTTTCTCCTGGCAGCATTTCCAAACAATACTTGTTCAGGGTGTTTTTTTTAAAATTGTAATGTTAAGAACTTTCTACCTGAGGCTGAGGTGTGGGGAATTCTCTAAAATGTCCACTCCTGGGAAGATTGTGCCATTGTGTTAACACACACCTGAAGCTCTCGACGAGCAAACCGCCAAACATCTGCTGTTACAGAGGCCACGACACTTGCCGATTATAAATCGAGTGCATTTAAATAGCAGTACCTGGTTGCTACTTACCCTCTTCACCTTTCACATGACCTACGTTTTATAGTGGGTTTATCAGAAATGTGTTTATTGGAAATAACAGTTAAAAAGTGAGCAAGCTTTCACCACAGTAATGTAATTGAGGATGAACTGTTGTGTTTAGGGATCTTTTGCATTTCTTTGTAGGTTGTTTTGTAAAAAGACACAAAATAAATCCTGATTTCTCTCTGGGAATATTGTATCGTTATTTTTTTCCAGGATTACAGTTAATTTCTGTTATAGACATTTATATTAGAGTAATTTCTTCAAATGTTATGGGGATTTGGGCTATCAAAGCTTTTCATGTTCAAACTAAGCATCACAAGTATCTGCAGCTGCTTTCATGGTCGTCCCCTGTGGGCTTAGCTGTCATTGGACTAAGTTTCCAGCACTGCATCCTTGTCATTTGCATGGGTTCAAATCCTGCCTCCTGCTGTGATGTGTGTGTATTTTGTCTCTGCTCAGTTCCTGTCTCGCGTTAGTACTATGGACTGTCAAATATTTGTACAAGTGTTTGACAACTTGCTCTCTTTTTGGAAAAAGAAGCACTTTCATGAAGAATATTTTCAATCTAAGAATCTAGAGTTTTAAATCAACCTGAAAAGAAGTTTAGTCTAATACTGGATGAAAAAATGCAGAGAATATAGTATTCCCAGATTATGAATATCAGAAACTTGCTATTGGAAACAAACTATGGTTAGATGTCATGCTGTTGTGTTAGCTGCTGTCCATTGTTTGTCAGTTACACTGATTTAGCATGCTAATTTGTTAACTGGGAACCCAGGCTGATGGCGTGCAGTAAAACAGATGAGCAAAAAGCCATTATCCTTAAACTAAAAAAAAAAAAAATCTATATGTTCTTCAAAACAGTCTTTGGGAAAAAAAATCCAATGATGTGAGAATATGAAACAACACACAGACGTACCACATGGGGCTCGCCAGCCAGAAAACTGTAAACATTTACTACTACAGTAGGATCAGAATCCCTGCATCAAACACAGAATATTAAATTGTATCCTATAAAAACGTTCTTCAACACAAAGCAAGTCACAACATGTTTGGTGTTCTTAAGATCCATCAGTTGTAAGAGAACAAAATAGATAAATAATGTATCAGTTCTACCTCAAGGGATTTGGAGCTTTAAACATTAGTTTTTCAATATACAGACCTGAGTCAGCAGCAGACGCCCAAAGCTTCTATCCCGTGTGTGTGTGTGTGTGTGTGTGTGTGTGTGTGTGTGTGTGTGTGTGTGTATGTGAGTGGCTGATGAATCTACCAAAGGCATGTTTACTTTATAGAGAGAAAGCTTTGTTTGTATATGCGTTTCCATCAGACTGAGGAAAAGGGAAATTTATGAGAGTGTGAAAATAGCAATCTTTCACTGTTTATTCAAATTTGATTTCAGATCATATGTCGTGTTGAATGATGGCCTTGTTTTGGAAGTTTGTCTCTTAAAAACTGAAAATAAGAAACAAAATCCTGTGTCCTTAAAAAAACAAAAAACATGCAAATAAGCATGATAATAAACATGCTATAAAATGCATAAAATACTTTCTGTCTGGTAAAAGTCATGCCTTTAATTATGACCAAGTATTGTATATGTTTTATTAAAAAGTCTCATTAAGATAATACTGTTGATATTACTAGTGTTGTGGTAGTTTTGCATCATCCACCTAAAACACATTTCATATGTTGAGAATTTCTAAGTCAAACCAAATGATTTGTGTATAAAACCATTAGAAGTCTGGATCCCATGATCCCTATCATAAATATGCATATACTTTATATTTAGCTGGAGGTCTACAACAATGATCTACAAAGGCTTGGGTGTGTGTAAATAATGTGTAGGAATCTCTGCTTTTAATGTCATCATCAGTATGAATTTGCAAAGGTAAGCATAGTTCTTTGATCACGTTTAAACTGCACTTTGTGCAGGGCACTTTTATTTCCTGCTCTAGTTTCTCAGACTTTGTTCCATTTCCTTCTTGCATGATCCATTTTCTTCTTTTCTCTTCAACAAAATGTCCCATTTGCTTTAAGCTAGCTTGGAAGAAATGAATGCCATTATTGGCTGAGAAGGAAATCATTTAGAGTGGAATGGTGCTGACTCCAGCAAGCTAAAAATCTTGCACCTGTCAACTCAGCTGCAACCAGAAGTTCTCTTTTTTTCTGAGAACCACTCCTTTTAATACAATTAGGCTAATGGGGTGTCACCAATACATTTCCAATTTTATTAGACAAAGATTTAGTGCCCCTATCTAGGCATTTCAGTTACTGACATGTTCATCAGATGGCTGACTGGCAAACCGAACACCAAAACACAACAACAACATCCAGGCTGCTGATATTGATTGAGAAAAGTGACACACTTGCACGCACAGCTTTCCAGAGTCAGGCCAGATAGTTGGAGAAACCTCAGAAAGACACATTTTATTTTAGATCCACATCAACATGCTGCCAGTGACCACTGACTGTCCATTCCTGCCTGTCCAGGGGCCTTTGACTACTGAGAAAAGCACAGCGTGATTCACTCCCACACCTCTGTTTTCCCCCCTTAATCCTTTCTTCCGCAAGCCTGCACATGTCAGCTTCATCATACACATATGTGGCTTTCAGGGGCTTTCAGGTTTTTTTTTTTTTTGGTTTTTTTTAACACATTATCCATGGATGAACGCTTCTTTTATCTTTTTATAATGTCTTCAGTTGCTCTTTTCTGCTCTAGTATCCATTCTTCTATCCAAGTGAAAAATAAAAGAGGAGGGCGGATAGAAGAAATCAATCATGGCTCTTTAGAAAAAAAACTCTCTGTTCTCTGTTGAATCAGCTGGTAACCTTTCATTATGACAAATTAAACAGGATAAACAAAACATCAAACGAGCTCTTCAACTCTAAATACAACAGGGGCACTTGTCCAAATGCAGCGGGCTTTTGAATAGCTTTGGAGATGAATGGTGGCCATTATTCTGTGTGTAAGCTTGTAGATGTCTGTATTGTTGAATGCATGTTGGAGGTAGCTTTCATGTGACATCACGCTGCAAATTACACAGAGGCATCACTGCGAGTGTGTTTATGTGCTGCCTGCTTTGTAAAGACCAGAGAAAGTCAACATGTCAGTTCTTTAAAAGACTGTTTGGGGGTTTAATTGTTCATTTAAGTTGAAGTCACCATAAAACATTTAATTCAACATTACTAACTTGTCAACTGCTGTGATGAACTGCTAGTAAGGCACATACTGCATTTTCTTTATTGTACTGAATATTTAGTAGTTGGATAACAGTGTTGGATATAGTGTTGGATAATATAGAAGCATTGGTGAGGTATTAGTACTTGCCTACTTTATAAAGTATTACTAATGTAGTAGTAATGCTTTATAAACAGTAACTTTTGAAGTACTCCAGCTATGAACCATTGCGTGCTGTAATGGTTCTGACATGGGACAGTTTCCAATTTTGTTGTACTATTGTGCATTATTGGTATGACTGTGCAATGACAATAAAGAGTTACCTCTTATCTCTCTTAACACTTCCTAGTTGTTTGCACATGAATATTAAGTTTAGAAATTGGGAATCTGCTACATATGAACCATGCAAATACTGTTATTACATATAATATATATGAACTTGTTAATCTGGAAAAAAAATGTTGTTTATGAATTACATACTAATGTGTTTTACTGTAGAAGAAATGATCAATTACAAATGTACTAATGCATCACTAACGCTCCATACTGTATGGTTATAAACTGTTACCTTGGTTGGTTGAACAGGCAATTTAAATGGTGGCTTACATGCTTAAATATTCCAGTATTATATTGACTAACCTATTGAGATAAAAGACGTCAGTCACTGCAATTCTCCATTGCACTCTTCAGTTAATATTTTGGTTGGGAAAGTTGTATCTGTAGAAGTCCTCACAATTGCAGAAACACAAAGCTATGTGTGTGCTGTGGCACCACCAGTGAGAAAGGGAGCTGTGAGATAGCAGACGCAGATACAGAGCTTCTCATGTTCAGCACGAGACAGTGTGGTGGGGAATATTCAATTAAATCCTATCAGATATGTATCCGGTGTGTGTATTTTATGCGTGTGGCCACATACCTCCACGCATGTGTGCCGGGGTTTATTGCACACATGTGGATATCTGACACAAGCCATTGTTCTGTAAGAGACGCTGACTGATAACATCTCAGCATAATTGGCCTTTCAGATGCCTTCAAAAAAAAAAAGAGAAAAAGCTATTATCTCCAGCCTGCAGTGGCTGAACCTACAGATGGCACTGCTTGCTGAAGCTGTGGTCTCATTGTATCACACTATCCTCAGTTGCCTGGAGTGAAAAAGGGACTCTGTGTGTATATAAGTGTTATTTATTCTTATCTCAGTCATGGATAGCTTATAATAGCAATAATGTACACAAGTCTTTCACAAGAGAGTCAAGACTCTCTCCCAGACCACAGACTCATAATACAAGTCAGAGCTTTATTGCTGTTGCTCACTGTGGTTCAAGTGTCCGCTCAGGGAGTTTGTGTGTTCGCTCAGACACATGAAAAATTAGAGGGAACTTTGGACAGGACCCACGCAGACACAGGGAGAACATGCAAACACTGCACAGAGAGGCCACAGTCAGCTGATGATCCAGTTGTGAAGTGACATTGGTCACTACTGCATTACTGTGACATCCATTTCTGTATGTTTAGACTGTTAACCATTTGGCTTGACTGACACATTTTGGATCAGGGTCAACTTTGCAGTGACCACACCCATCTGGGGGCGAGTGTGCGCTGGTTTGGTACAGTAACTGGAAAAAGAAAAATATTGTTTGAAAACCACTGATAAAGAGACGCCAAATTTTGCACCATGATGACTTACAGTGAGCTTTGCTTTTCTTTGGCCCTGTGGTTCCAGAATAGATGTATTTGCTGAAAACAAGAGAGCAAAAAACAAATGAATAAGTAAAAATAAAAGAAGAATGTAGCTGTTTAAACGAAATGTACTTAATTAAACTAAATGAAAGTTGCAAAAGTCCTCTGCTGCTGTAGCACCAACCTAGACATGGGGTCATGATTAGGTAAGGCATGCATGTTGCCTGATGAAGCACATCACACTGGAATTACAAACATATACAACGTTCATACAGTTTCCCGTACTTCTAAGGAAGAAAAACACTATATATCAGAATCTGTGCCATTATTAACACTAATGTATAAATTATAATAAACAATTCCGAAGCAAAGTGAAGGAAAATTTAAGGGAACTGCATTTTGAAATTCTGACAACTAAATTAGATGTTACAATTTCTTACAAAAGGAACACCAAACTGAATATTTTGATTTTAAGCATTTCTTTTTGCACTTGAAGCCGATACTTTTCTTGTTAGGCTTGTCGTGCCACTGTCAAGTTAGTATTTTATTTATCTGTGATCCAACCATCACTATGTCTCCTTCTGAAAAAAAAATATCAATCATCATCTTCATATTTATTTGGAAAACTAGGAGCAAGGGCGATTGTGAGACATAGATGGAAATGGATGATCGCAAATGCTCTTCAGAAATCAGATGCATTCTAAAGCCACGCTATATGGAAAAAAAAAAATATGAGGCATTCGCTTGTGCTATGAAAATGATACCTCCATTCTACCACTGAGCAGGGGGGAAAAATCCCCAAAGAAAAGGTAATTGATGGATGTCTGCGTGTTTATTTTGCTTCTCGATGCGGAATTTTTAACAGTGATTTTCCACACCAGCAAGCAGTGGCCTCTGAAATGATCCCCTCCTCGCAGTCAGCAAATACATAATCTTCAGACAGTGAAGCTGCTTTGTGGAACGCAAATGAAACACACCTGAATGAATTTTATTAGGGATAGCTGCTGCAGAAGCTCTCTCGAATCTGGACAATCTAATGTCGAGGGATTTTGATATGAAGAGGTTACAGTCACATAGCCTAAATATTTCACATGTGATTCGATTTCTTGAACAATCCACACACTGCAGATCCTTTAAATCCTTAACTATTTGAACTTTTTTTGTAAAATTCCCCCTCGTTCATTTAAATATACTTGCGCTACAACCACTGCCCATGTCAACTAAGAATAATCAATGTAGGCTTCAAGGAAATTGGGAGATTACATATTATGTAGAACATGGTTCACTTATGGAAACCCAGAACTTCAACCAGTATAAAGAAAAGGACTTACTGGTTTGTTTTATTTTCCCTGCTGTCTGTCTCTGCTTCATGGTCTGGAACTTTACATTTTTGGACTGTGTTGACGTATTATCTCAGGAGCTCCACATGGTTTTTAAGGCTACTTTTGATGGAATTTATAATGATAATGTGTGTGTCTTTAACAAAGGGAAAGTTGATGTCACCTCCACTGACATGGAACGAAAGAAGAGGAACAGGTGCAACCAGCCAATAGCAGGAAATAACCAGTGGATGGTTGTAAATGCTCTGTAGCTGGAGCTAATGTAACATGAATCAAATTCATCTTCTATGTTCCCGTCACGAGGAAGATAAGTCAATCCTTCTTTCCATCTGTAGGAATGACGAATCTGCCGGACATCCGTTGCCTTAGGTCGGGATAAGGAGGTCCCTCAGTCTGAACAATGTTGATGTGCTTTAATGCTGTCCATGTGCATGTTGAATTACCTCATTAACCTTTTCAGAACCAGGGCAGGTGAATTATTTACAGGTGTTATAATTTAAAGCCCAGGAAGCTCTGCTTGCTGAGAACGTAATGCATTGTCATCCCAGATTAAAGTGTGTAACGGCCTGCTGGTCCACTGTAGGATAGCCCCCCTGGTCTACTCCATATCACCTTTCCCCTTATGCTGGTATAAAGAGTGCATGTGAATGAATGCTCAGTAGATAACTATGAATTACCAACAATGACTTGGTTAATATCTTGTGGGCACCTAGCAATTTGGGTGCGGGGGTGGGGTGGGGGGGTGGCAGTGAAGCATGGACATGTAATAATGATAATACATACTTTCCCTATTGTAAACTTTAAATTCTGGTACTTTTTTTACTTTTTTACTTTTTCATCTCACTGACTGGGTTTGTGCAGAACCTAGAGATATATATAGATATTTCCATATCTAATAGGTGCTTCATTTTTTTAGATAGTTCCACTTTTTTATTAGTTTGCCAATCAATCAATTTCCTTTTCTGTTTAATTACTTTTTAAAATACAGATTTTCTTGGTTTTCCGTGGGATCGTAATTAAAAATAGTCGATTCTACTGTGAAGTTTTAATAAATTATGCTATTTAGTCAGTTATTGATTGTCATTAGTCCTAAATTAAGTCTATCACAGTATCAAGGGAAATAGGGGCCTTTTCATTTGAAAGAAGAAAAACTTCGTTATCATCTATATGAGTAATTATTAAAAGACTGGCTTTGACGTCAGAGCTACAGATAAATGTCTTATTTATACCACACATAAAAAGGAAACCTGATGCTGCAACATTACAAACCTCAATCCAAACAGCAATGACCATCCTAGGAGTGAAGACCATCAAAAGCTGATGTGACATTCCAAAGCTTGGCTAAAAACAGGAAGGTAACAACTCTCTGATCCGATCAAACGCTAGCATCCCCTTATGAAAGCGTAAGGGTAATTATGTGCTATGACTGTCTGTAGTTTTTATTTCGTTGTTTATATATTTTGTCAGTCCTCGTACTAGTATAATGGGAGTTCGATTATGTTGCCAGCAACAAATCCCAGTTGTTTGGGTGGGTGTTGACCTCAGCCAGAGCTGCTGTTTGTCACTCATTATGTTGATATTGTCTATGGATAGAATTTCTTGGTTGAGTTGTTGGGTTCAACTGCCTCAGGATCTTGTCTCTGTTTTTGACAGATGCTGTGGTTCACTTGGCTTCATTGAGTCATGACCTTCACCTTGCAATGTGGTGATTTGCAGCTGAGTGTAAAGTGGCTGGGGCGAGAATTAGGCCCTCCAAGGCTGAGGCCATGGCAGTCAGTTTGAAAAGGGTGGAGTAACCTTATTAAAAATGCATTTCATATTCATTGTTCTGGGTTTGGAATTAGTTGCTAACTGCCTTTAAGTATCATGGTATTCATTCACAAGTGAGAGGAGAGAGGCAGTGACAGAGGACTTGGTCTGACAGCTGATCAGACTTCCTAACCTTCCCTATGGTCCGGAGCTCTGTGTCATGACTGAAAGAATAAGATCACCTGTGAAGGGTGTCTGTGCACAGCCTTAGAGATGGGGCGAGGAGCTCATTCAGGAGGGCCTCAGAGTACAGCTGGTACTTCTCAGTTTTGAAATGACACAGCTGAGGTGGTTTTGGAATTGGACCAGGATACTTCTGGAACTCCATGCAGAACCAGGACACACTGAAGAGATGATGTCTCTGGATTTACAGTTATACTTTTACTTTAAATGATAATTATACAACTATTAATGCTTATAGTAGAAATGTTGCTTGCTAATATTACTGTTGGTTTGCTATTATATTTAAATCTTGCAGTAAACTCTTCTAGGGGTTATTCTTATTCAGATGAATAAAAAATAATAAAATAATAAATAAAAAGATCTATGATCACATTACTGATACAATAAACCACAAACAGTTAAAAAATGTCCCCAGCTGTGGAGCTTGGGATTCAATACCAAGTCGGGATTGACTGCTGTGCAACAAATCAAAAAGTACCTACTGATGTATAATTTCTGGTAAGTGGCTACTTTTCTTAGCAACGTTTATGGACGAATGTTGGTCTTGAAATGTGAAAAAAGCTCAATGTTCAGATTCGACCCTGGTTGAAGAAAAAAAAGCTGCTTAACATAATCAGTTTGGTGATCATAAGGAGCTTTAAAGGTTCCTGTTAAGATGGGAGAAATGTTTGCATAGAATGAGAGCGTGACAATAAAGGTGAAATTATGTGTCACATATCAGATTTGTCAGCATGAGCCCTGTTTATGGTCACAGCTTAAGGGTAGAGAAAAACTACTTACTAGTGTATCATTTAATGCAAAATAAGGCACCTCTTGACGGATAGTAGGGTTTATAACAGCAAAGCATGTATGCTTTCTGTTATACAAGGCTGCCAAAGGAATAAATTTCCTTTGGTCCATTTTCTGAAGCACTGATGTGTTTTAACAAAAGATTTAAAAAATGCATGTGAATAAAATCACACAGTGCCTCACAGGGCTTGTGTGTCTCCTGTATGAATGACTGACAAGGTTGTTTCAAAAGGCAAAGACACAGCCACACATGACTGTTCTGCTACCGCTTCAGCACGCCGCCTCTGTCACTGTGATGGATCTCCTCCACCTGGTGCCTCCCTTTGCTGGCTAGGATCAAAGACAAGGTGTGTGTTTCTTAGTGTGTGTATAGAGTCAGTAAAAAAGCAGAGAGAGAAGAAGAAGCAAAGGATGTGCAAGACAGGAAGTTTGGATATTTGTGTGCACTTGGAGTGATTATTTGGTTGTTTTGTGTTTCACAATAGTTGTGGTCATAAAAGAGGGAGCTCAGGATTCTGTGGGGACTGCATTCACTGTATTTGGAGACTGGGAAATTACACAGAAAGGAGAAGGGAATTAATTGTTTACAAATAGGCAGGTGAAATGAGAAAAACTGACACAATCCTCAGTGTTGGAAAACCTAAAATAACAAGACTGAAGCAAGCCAAACAGATGGCATCGTACTGGGTTGAATGGAGGAGTTAAAGCTGATGCTACCAACTTTTAAATGCTCCAGGCAGACTGGCTAGGTGCTCCCAGTTGCACTGATTAACTCTACTTACCAGGAACCTGCAAGGCAATACAGAAAAACAATAGGTGAAAGAATTCAGCAGGCTCGGCCAAGGTAGAAGAGCTGTCACAACCCTCTGGGCACCTTTTGGCGCAGCTTTTTTGGAGGAATTTTTAACGTTTTTTTTTTTTTTTTAATTTGTGCAGCATTAATGTAAAGAAACGAGGTATTGTAATCCATATCAAAATGCTCAAACCATAACCAAGTACTTTTATTCCAAGTAAAACTCAAGTCAACTCAAAACTAAACAGCAAAAAAGCCGAAAAGAAAGCTTAAAAAAAAACCACAATGATGATCCAAATGTACTCTGATTCACCAAAACAGACTCCTGACATTGACTTCATCGTTATTTTAAAGTGGAAACTGTCTGTTGCTGTGTTTCACTGTCAAGGACACCTTGTGCCCTTCGGTGTCTCAGAGATGCCAGCAGCTTTGACAAAATGGCAGTTCTTGATGCTCCCCGAATGAGAATGGGTCGGTGTGACAAACACTAAGAAATCAAGAGCCTATCATCAAAGTAAAACTTGGGTAGAAAAGAGGACAGAGTCTTGACTTGTCAGCTTATACAACATATCATCATTGGTCACTGTATTGTGTTCTTGACCACAAAATTTTGCACGTTTCCAGGTGTTTATCTGTTTGTTTTAGTCTGATTTCTGTTGTGAAACATTCAAAAGATCAAGATTAATTAGCAGATTTTAATACAATTTAATACAATAATACCTTTATTATGCAGCCACTCACATCTTGAGCTTTTTCATGCTTAACCACTGAGTAACAGTTTGGATGATGACACGGCTCAGCAATTCCCCAAACTGGCATACCTCATTAACAACAATTTGAAAAAGCTGTATAAAACAAAGCAATATCCCACCACAGTATGACCTACTTCCTGTACAGGGTACTTAAAATGACATCTGTCTGTTGTCCGACCACAGTGAGCGATTGCTGTACCAAGTCATTGCTTCATTGAATTTTATAGCCCATATTAAGATAATGCATCTGTCCTGCACTCTGAAAGCTAGTAGTGCATTTAGAAAATGGAAAATACATCCAGAAACTAAAATGGGTTTTGGCTGAGCTGATCTACACTGAACTGCCCAAGATTATAGAGCGTGTCATTTTCTGTCTGGGCCACACAGGTTTTTCTTGTTTTATTTTTTTTTATTTTTTGCTTGTTTATACCAATCAATATGTTCTTCCTTTGCATATATGCATTTCCATACTCTTCCTTTCACTTTTCAGCATAATACAGTAAAAAAAAAAAAACAACCCATTAATAAATATAATAGCCTGAAATTTTTTATTCAGTAAAACTATAAATGTATAAGGTATTTCCTTAGGTAAACTATAAAGCATTATGAATTGTTTTGTGTTTAGTAAACATATTTTTGAACTGATTAGCTGCTGCTGTGCATTTAAAGCTACTGCTAATACTGTGCAAAGTCTGTTTATTTTCCTCGTAACACTGATAATATTTAAACGTTTACCCAAAAAATACTTTATTTATCTATATATGACATAGATGTCACTGTACTGTGTTCTATATGCCTGACTTTATCTTGGTACACAAAATTACTTGAAGTAATAAATATATGTCACATATCTGATTTGTAAAGTTCCACATCTACAGCTTTCTGTGGGCCACAGTTGGTCCTAACTGATGCCATTATCTCAGGGTGAATTTGATTCCTCCTTTACCTGGGCCAGATGCCAAGTGTGCTGAGACATCTGGACCACTCAAAACATGCAGTAACTGATGTGAAGCCCAGCTGATGACTTTTGTATCACATCTGGTGCAAGCATCATTTGTCCAGATGCCTTAATGTGTCTCCTATGGACTCTGTGGGATATAATGTATATTTGACAAACTGATAGATGATTTGTCAAAAAAAAAAAGTTGTGGCAACTGTTTCTGGTTAATTCACTTCTTTTTGGGTAAAGGAAAAAAACATCTTTGAAGTTATAAAGGATGATATCTATTTAAATTCAAGGTGGATTTGGTTTCTGTCTGTCTGCTGTATTACTTTCTCAACATTCCTTAATCCATTACACTTCAAAGAAAGCACTCACCCACTGCATTTCATTTCTATTATAGAAGTCAGACATTTGGACTGGTCCTTCTGTTATGGAACCATCACATGTCAAAGTATGAAACCAAATGTCCCTGCTTGTTTTACATGCTCATGCAGCAGCTTGGACTTCTGTACCACGTTGTTACTATGCTTGTCATGTAATTTAGTGTATAGCTTAATACACTAAAGCTGCTAGTAAATGCTCACCTATTGTTTTGATTCACAATTCTGTCCTCAGAGAGGGACATTCATGGAAAAAATACATGAACCAGCAAGATAGAGATTAAACACAGAACAAAAGAGAGAGAGACAGGACAGAGTTGCACAAAAGAAGAAATAAAATAAAAACCTAAAGTGTGAGATTAACTTTCTGTTGCTCTTCTCTGACATATGATTGAGATTTCAGCAGGTGACATGCCTTTGAGAAAATAATAGATATTTAGTTCAGTGTGTTTAGCTATCTTTTGTCATGACCTCAGGCTACATATGTTATGCTTCCATGTTTGAGACTTGTGGTGTGTTTTGTAGAATTTGGACTCCATGGAAAACAGATTAACTCACTGTCATGTTGGTTTTTCCACTTGCCTTGCATTGTGCTGTGGCCAACCCGGGAGCAAACTGCAGTCATGGTTAACAGATGTTATAAATAGTGTTTATTTACTGTTGATTGAGTCCAAATCAAGTTAATATTCATGCAGATGTGGCATAAACAAACAAGGGAAAAAGAAGGAAAAGAAACACAGAATGGTGCATTTCTTCTTCCAGTGGGGTTAAAGCTGGTAGTGTGGTTTTTGTCACTACAGCAAATACATTATTGCAATTGCAGAAGAACAGAAAGCCATCAGGGGACTGCAACACTCTGCTTTAAGACTAATACTTAATAAACCTATACAGCCTCCCAGTGACCCCAGTCTGCAGTAAGCAACACACAATGGAGTCCCCATGTCCTATGGGGAGCATCAGTGTTCAAAGATTTGGTGGCATTCACCAAATGTACAGGGGAAATGTCGGTCATGTGTTCAGTTAGTTGCTAAGCAACAAATGAAAACCTTTTCAAAGACATGGGCAATTTGTTATTCTCTGTTTCCATACAGTTGTTATAATTGCCACATTGGGTTTTTCTGAAACGCTCTGTGCTCAAGTGCTTGATTTGTTTTCAAAATGTAATTTCTGGTAGATTATGTTTTTAATTGCACATTTCTAAGAACAGCATTTTATTGCATATTTAGTTGGAAAACACCATCATAGCTGTAGCAACTTGTTTGCTTTTGATACCTTCCTGAGTTTCTGTGATTTCAGTTCATTATCATGCCGCAGCATTGCCCTCACTGTTGAATTCTCTTCATTCCTTACATCAACACTCCATCACATGGTGCAAAATTTTATTTTGGTCTCTTGTCTGTGGACTGAAAATGTCAAGTTTGTTAACACTTCTGGCTAAAGTTCAGTCAGTGATAGCAAAGCTAATATTTCCCGTCAGGTCAGCACTATCCCAAAGAGCCTAACGAGACTTGATTAATCATTATGTTGTGCCAGCTTACCAACCTACACAGGTGTTTGCACTTATTCTGACTGATTAGATTAAAGGTTGGATGAGCTATGCTGAGGGTTACATGAGGTCCCCGGACCGGAAGCAGCAACAACAGGCAGCTGGCATCAACATCTGCCAGAAAAAAAGGTAAACCACTCTGTTGCAGGAATTGAAACATTAAATACAAGTTTTCCATGAGATGGTGGAGAAGAAAACTGAGCCAGAAAGCAATTACAGTAACATTAATTTTATGGTCAGAAATACAAACCTCAAAGGAACACTTATGTTTTTACTTGTTGCATGACTTTCTTTCTGCACAAAAGTTAATAATATAATAATAATAGGCAAAAAATATACAGCTTTAAGGCCATAAAGGAAATGATCCTTAAATAATCTACCTCTCTAGTGCAGCATGTGATCTTGTGAATATTTTAAAGACTCTTTTCCAACTGAATTAAACTGAAAGTCGCTCTCCTCAAAGACCATATTAACAGTAGGAAGTCTTAGATGAAGGGTTAATTGTTGGCAGACAAGCAGTCACGCTTTCTCTCTCTATCTCCCTCTCTCTTTTTGTATGATGTGATTAGAAGCCCACAGCCACTGGTGCCACAGAGCGAGGACAATTGAGTCTGTCCCAAAAGTAATAGCTTCTTCTCAACTTAATTAAGGAAACTCACTCTGCATTCCATGTAAGGGTAGTGGTGGGGGCTAACAAACTGATCATACCATCTGTGTGTGTGTCAGTTTGTGTGTGTGTACACGTAGAAGACATGAATCGTGTCCTGTTTAACAGTCTTTTTCTCTTTAAATGTTGCATTTTTGCACTCTCTGCGATATCGTTTCATGTCAAGTTATCATTGTTAGTCCCTGTTAATTAATGTTTGATGGCATGTCACTGGTAACACTTTATTCTGTGTGTTGACAAGTTATCCATGATGACTGTGAGAAAAACCTCATATAGATGGAAAAATTCAATAAAAATCATATCTATATCTAAACCCTTCTGAGACAAGGCTTCCATTAATAGACCTTTTTAGGATCTAAAGTTACATTTTAAAGCAAGTGACATGTAGAAGCTGTGAGAATAGCTGAATGCACTGGCATTGCTTTTCAGATAAGGAAAAACTCAGCTCAGTTCTTTCTTAGAAAATGTAACATTCTAATGGACATTTTTAACACTGCAAATTCCATTTTTGGGTTTTAATCCAATACATGATCTTTTGATGCAAAAAGAAAGCGATGTGTAAAAATACCGCCGGAACAGACAAACTCCTTTTTCCAAGTCAAACGTTGGGTACTCCCTGTGATTTTTATCACATCTTGAAGTACAATCATCCTTATGTCATTATAGGCATGCTTACATGGATTGTATCAGATGGGAGGACAAATGACTGATATTATCACTTAGAGGACACGCTAGACTAAAGGAAAAAATTGAACATACAAGTTGTAGAAGTTAGGAAAATATAAGTATCGTTTGGTAGCACTTTCTATTACAGTTTGCTAATAAAGTTGTAATAGTAGGGTAACAAAGCAGAACTAAGAATGTAATTACACTTAATAATGTTAATATCCAGTAATATTATGGTAACAACAGTGGTTACAGTAAAGTAATATTACACTGAAATTTATATACTAGTTTTGCATTTTGCAGCTCTAGTTCCTGCTTATTAAACAGAAACTAGCAAGTTTCCATTTATTAATCCAGAGCATTAAACTAGTTGGGAATGTTGGGAACCTAAGGTAACCTTTTCACATTATAACATAGTAATACTAACCAAATATGCTAAAATAGCAGTATTATCTCGTTATTATAATATTATTACAATTTAAACTCCATAAAAATGTGAAAATTCAAAGACATGGCCTTCATATTTCTAGCAGATTTGCTTATTGTTACCATGGTATGCTAATATTACTACTTGGTTTTGCTTCATGGGAATGTTTTTATTTTCATATTTTTACCTCTAGTTTTTTGGACCCTTATTATCCAGTTACATAAACATTAGTGTAATATTACTCAACTGTTACCACTCTTGTTACCACTCTTGTTACTTGGTTATTAACTGTTATTACTTTAGTAACTGAGTGGTAATAACTTAGAAATGACCACATTATTACGTTCTTGTTTCTGCCTTGTTATCCTAATATTACCACTTTAATATGCAGTTGTAACCAAAGTTCAACCTATTATTTTATTAATATAAAATTTGTTGTTGAAATTGATGAAGTTAAACTGAAAGCATTCGCAGGGTAAGGCTGCTCTTATTCAGTACAAGGCATACTGTCAGCCTCAACCTGCATAAAGTTTGTATTTGTTGGCTACTGCAAAAACTACAAATTAAGTTTTTCACTCAAAGAGACCTCGTAGGGATCATGTTTGCCAGTACAGTGAAAAATATTAAGTTACAGTTATTTAGCTCTCTGCATGTACTCTCTCCTTCTTTATGTGCATATTGCTGAAATTATGTTCTCCCATAGCTCATTTGTGTATGCTCAGGCATCATCAGAAGATCAGTAATTGGATTTTCTGTAAAACCTTACTAAGAGTCTCTAAGGAACAGTAAACTATTCATATTGTCAAGTTAATTTGAATGCTCCATGAATAAGAATAAGAAGTTCCAACACTGTTGTTCTAAAATATAACTTGATAAAAGGCCCTACTGAATCACTCTTTAAGTTCTCTAACGAGTTGAATATTATACGTCTAAATACTCTTTTAGGATTGTTCCAGTATGATTAGTGGAGAAATGTAGAATTAGGACAGAAAATTTTCAGAATACTTGCTGAATACTATGCTGCTTCCATGAAACCAAAGTCAGTTTACACGGTGATGGTTGCATCAGCTGATCACATCTAATTAACAAATAAATCGAAAAATACCTTCAAATGATTCTATATGTAAGGTGAGAAAGAACCTTATGAAATGCACATTAATTATATGCACATGAAGAGAAATTTAAATTCCTGTGAGGTGGAACTGACAGAACACATTTTGTATTAATGGGGTTTCAAATATTAATGTTACCTGACATATGCCATGAATTACGCTTGTTTTAAATGATGTTTTTCACCACCTGGTGCTATTGTCAAATGATGTATGAAGTGCCAGCATCTATGTGAAAATTTTACTAAATAAATGTAAACATTATTGGGATGCTTTATTCAGCAGAGCTGTGGGCTTTGCCAGCATATAAATAGTCTTATTATGGGTACTTGCACACCACTGTATACTCCCAAGTGACATGACAAAGAGCAAATTCTAAAATGTGATTGAGATGATAAAAAATAGTTCTGCCAGCATACACTGCAGCTGTTGATAATGGGATTAAATCACCTGTTTAGGTTTATGTCTTAAGCAAGGGTCGTACATATAGTGTGGGAATGTTTGGTCTTTTATTTTTCCATACCCAAGACAAGCATTTATATAAGATTCTTTCAGATTTAAACATGTTTCTATCCATGAATGCATATGCATAAACATTTCTGTAATTTATTTGTTCACATATAAAGCAACAACTATAATATTCATAGTTTTCATGGGAAACCATATGGAACACTAGCCTGAATTGCTAACTTGCTACATATAAATGAGCAAGTTAGCAAACTCTGTGACGGCGCTCAAGGGTCACTTAGAACTGGACAGAGCAGATAGAGAGAAGTAACCTATGCCTGCAGAACCTGCACCATAAATCACTGATGAGCATTTCCATGCTTTTATGGATGGGGGCTTCCTCCTATGCAAATCTGAGTTTGTGAGAGGGGGGATGCACTGTACACGAATAAAGCAATCTAAGTGTGTGTGAACATTAAGTATTTTGGTAAAGCTGGATAAGACCTACAACACCCATAAAGTGTATCCTATTTGAAGCCAGGAAAAAAAATCACCCCCAAATCCCCACCAAGTTATTTTTACAGAGATAACAGTATTATTAATACTACGAGCTACAGCTGTTAGCACGTGATCCTCCTTATGGGGACCTGATATGTTTAATATGCTGCTGAGAATATAGCCCAGAAGAAGCGTATAGTATAGCTTTTATTTTGGAAAGAGCCATTTCTCTGTAATAAACTCTCTTTTCCAAAGATGAGTGATTTCTCGATCAGATTTATTTTTTCGTTTCAGCAACATTAAATTTAAAAACTGTACTTTTGAGTTAAAATATATATTTATAATTTTAATAAATGACAAATTAAAAAGGCATGAACATTTTTTTGTATCGAAAAAATATCGAACCGTGACACCAAAGTATCGAACCGAACCGAACCGTGAATTTTGTGTATCGTTGCACCCCTAATATATATATATATATATATATATATATATATATATATATATATATATATATATATATATATTATGATGATTATAACAAATTCCTCTTTGACCTCACCTCTGTTTGCAAAAAGGGAACAGTTAATCATATCCTGTACATAGTAAACATGGGTTTTAATTTCAGGTGTATAATTTATACATTTATTTATTTATGGTGGAAAGCTAAAGCTGAACCGATTGGATAAGGGATTAGGAGGGTTCCCGATGTAATATAATCCATTCACTCTAACCCTACCGGGTGATACTTTCATCAGCACTGCACTGTGTGTGTATGTATATGTGTAGGTGTGTGTGTGTGTGTATATATATATATATATATATATATATATATATACACACACACACACACACACACACACACACACACACACACACACACATATAGACACAGAGGGAGAGAGGTACCTTTTTGTTGCAGTGCAAGCAGAATTTGTAGGGATGATAATGTCAGACAGACATGAACTGTTGGTATGAGCAACAGCAGTGGCTTCAGCATTCACATTCACATTAGCAGCCAGGTTGTGATTATAATCTCCAGTGTCAGAATGAAGCCTGCAGGGATACAAAGTCAATCCAGAGAGAGTGTGCTGAAGCTATCACCTGGAGAGTAATGAATTTCTCTGTTATTGAGCCAGATGGCCAGGGGACAGGATGAGGCCTGATACTTAGCACTATTTATTTGGCAAAGCCTGGAGGTGTCCTGTGAATGCGATCTGAACAGAGAACATGAAGCATTGGGGGGACTTTATTGGCCAGGCAGGGCTGACTGACACACGGACAGATTAGCAGAGGTATAGCGGGCCTATCTGCACAGAGCAGGTGCACTTAAAATGAGCTACTGGAGTGTGTGTTTATGTGACTGTACGAGCCCGTGCGAGGAAAGACTGAGGGAGAGCGGGAGGAAACAGGTAGTATCAGATTTCCACGATTAGCCTGTTGTTGACCGCAGAGCTATCTTGACACACTGCCATTTTGTTTTTGTTTGGCTGTACAGTCAGAGCACGGAGGCCTGCTCACACACATCTATCTGTGCCATGCCACACAGGGCCAAGTATCTGCAATGCAGTGAGCAGTGTGGCTTTGCTCTGCTGCCTCTGTGCAACACTCAAGACTCCACATAGACAGACAAATTGAAATGCACGCACACACACGTGCATACACTAATTAACATTCACATGCAGATACACACAAGCGCTGGACTGAAGGAGACAGCTGCTGTGCATTTACTTCATATGAGGGATCATGAATGGAAATTCAGTGTCATCATAGACAGTAGCATATGTACTATACACTATATATTAATCAAAGTTGCACTAACAAGAAGCCCTGTTACATATGCTACTGTTACTGATTGATGAGTTACACACATGCACACACACTCACACAGATGTATGCATGGAGAAGCTTAACTTGACTTTCATCTTAACTTGAGATTTTCATCCAATTTGTTTACCTGCCACACAAAAGCTATTAAATCCAATCCAAAGCATCAGCAATGGAGCCATTCAAAGCAATTTTAAAGAGACACATCACATCACAGACTGGTGCTCTTATCTCAAAGAGCTTTGCTATCAGTGAAGATGACTTGGTGGATATTTTTTTGGACAGCTGCTCCATAAGAGCGAGAATGAGTGGGAGAGAAGTGAGGTGTGCTGTTATCTTTATTGGATCATGCTGTGCAATAATGATATCTTACCACCACCACAGCTATACTCAAGCTATGAGAACAGTGTCAAGAAACTGAATTTGAGAAATGTGTTGAACGTCAATGTCATGGCAAGCTTGATAATGAGCAGAGCTTCTGCCAAAGTATTGGAAGCCTGCTGAGGCTAAGCATTGTCATTTTTGTAGACAAACTACAACTGTCAGGTTAGCTAATGCATCTTTTTAGCCTGTTGCTGTCAAACTGTATGTTAAAAAGAAACAAGAACTAGCCAGCTATTAGGACTTGATACTCTGTTAGCTGATTAGCTGTTAAACATTTTCTGCTGCTCAACCAGCACAAGTCTGGGTCACAGGGAGGCAGTCTAAGCAGAGGAGCACAGATCACCCTTGTTGCTCGCTTATCCAGACAGAGACCGTGAAGTTTCCAAAGCAGCCATGACACACAGCCTCTCCAGCGTGTCCTGTTTCTGCCTGGGGTCTCCTTTACATGCTCAAAACACCTCACCTAGGAGGCGCCCAGGAGGCATCCCAGTCAAATACCTAAACCACCCAACTGGCTCCTTTTGATGTGGAGTAGTAGCAGCTCTACTTCAAGTTCCTACTGAAGGACTGAACTCCTCACCCTATTACAAATGGAGTCCCTACCCACCCTTCAAAAGAAGCTTGTTTGCACCACTTGTGTCTAATATCAGTTCATTTATGTATGCTAACATAGGTTAAATCATTTATCACAATATGTAAAGGATCTCCTTGGTAAAGCTTTGGATTACTTTGTCATAATGCTAAAAAAATATTTGCTTCTTTCTGCCTCCTTCTAAACCTGTGTGTGTCATGCAGTTAGCATTACAGTGGGTGGATAATGCATTAATCAAGTACAATGTTAACTCATGCATCATTCACTCCATTAAAGCTGTTGAGCTCATATTTCCTGACAGAAACACACATGCGCTGCTAATTTAGAAACAGTGCGTTTAAAATGTTACCATTTTAAAACTGGTTACAATTAATCGCAGAAGAAGAAAAAGCCAAACGAACAACGACAACAAACACAGAGTGTGCTCATGGAATTCATGCAGCAGTCCGCTAAGTCAGACAACACATAGATGTCAACAATACAGACTTGACAGCAGTTTCTGCCACAAACATGGAGTCAAACAGAGAGTTGGCACAGTTTTTACACACAGCATTGTGTGTGCAAAGTGTTACATTGCTACAGAACACACTGGTGATTTGTGTCTCCTCTGGAAAGAGAGCTAAAACAGGTTATTTAGATGTTGCACTGTGAGCACTTCGCTCCATGTAGTCCTCTTGGATCAGCTTCTCTTTGCCTTTGCTCTGAATGCAGATTATAACCAGTCCATTTGGCTTGTTTCTCTCATTGTGTTCAAAGTTCTCAGCCACTGAGCAGAATGAGTTGTTTGAAGTCATGAGAGGTTGTTGAGTTAATAAATAAAACTGGAAGGTTTTGCATAGAGGTTCCTTGCACAAGGTAATTGTTAAAAACACAGCTGGGAGGTCGGCTGTTGGTGTTTTAGAATTTAGCCAGGCCCAGCATGCACTGGTCGGTCGTTGTGGGTATTTTCGATTTAGCCCAATTAGCTTGGTATACTAAACCCGTGATTATTGAAGAACTGCCAAGACCACAAAAAAGTCCTTCATTAAACTGCGTTATTGTGTATTTTGTACATTTTAAGCATCAGTCTATCCCAGATGTGCACATATTTTAAACATTGTAAACATTTTTATGATCAAAACATAAAAAACCAAGCTGTCCAACACATGAGCTGGATAAGTGATTTAGCGTATCCAGCAATAATTGCAGTACTTGCAGTGTGTTGACCTCACAGGAGTGACTCTTCTCTTTGTTTTAAATACAAACATATAGTTCAGTTGTTTTTCATTGTCTGTTGAAGATGAATAAAGAAATTAAGATTTTATGTAATTTTCCCAAAAAAGAGAGGACACATTTCTAGTGTCTTTGTTGTTGAAGTGATGAACTGATGGGCTACAGATGGTCAGATAGGCAGTAAGCAGGACAAGAACAGCTGAATGGAATGAAAAAAAGAGGTGGGAGCAAAGAAGAAATATTTGTTCTTTTGACTACTGTTTGAAGGATTGTTTGCTGAGCATGCCTGCAGTGTGTTTGAAAAGTGCTTTTTTGATTAGGAAGACTTCAAATTGATTGAAATAACCCAGAAGTTTCTGCCAGCTATGACAAAAGCTTGTATTTTTACTAGATTTTTAGATTTTACTAAAACAGGCAGCGGCTGAATGACCAGTTTTACTTACCAGAGCAATTTCATAACACTTTGCGGAGGAACTTGACATGAATGACGGTAGCGTGATGGTGAATCGAATCATGTTGAAGAGGAAGACAACTGGGAACACAAATGGTCAATTAGTCATAATCATACACAGGTATACAGGATTTTAAAAAAGGAACAAGAGTCTGCATTTTCTTTCTATCATTTGAAAGCAGAGATAGTTACAGCAGCACTTCAATCAACATTAGGTTTCTAAATGGAAATTTCACTCCTCACTCCCCCACGGTGCTTTGAGCCTCAGTAGAGGTATAGCATATCATGGTATATATTTTTGACTGCAGTGAAAACTATGTCTAAAGTTTAAGACATAGACAGTTTTGTATGATCTGTCGAGAGCGATGTAAATGACTCCATAAATCAACATCTGTTGGAGGAACAGAACCATCTGAGTCTTCATGCATGGTTCTTTTTTATTTGTCTTTAACACCTTTCAGATGGTTTTTTCATAAATGCGCAGTGTATGAGCCATCAGATGGCGTACGCTGTGTGTTATCAATTAAAGACACCGCCTAGGCATTGAATGAATAAATACTCTCATCTGTTTTAAACAGGGAGTGTGAACATAATCTAAATATCAGCTTCACTGATTCAATTATCACAAGCAGTGACTCCAAGTTATGGAACCAGTTTCAAAAGTAAAATTTATGTTTACTTTTTCTTCTTGACAACTGCTTATATACCTATGTTCATTTTGTGGAAATTCGTTTAAAACAAAAAAGAAAATATAGTATAAAATATCATTAGCACACACCAGACTTATAAAGGCATACTGACACTTGTCAAGCCCAGTAATGTCATGAGTCAGTTCTCTAGAGCAACGTCCTCCAACTCAAACAACAAAGTCCTCTAGAGTGTCCAGTAGAAACAGGACAGCAGCAGTACTCTTGTCTCTGACTGCTGACTGATGAAGTTGCCTAACGATACCTTTAACAGTGTAAAAGAACTGTGTTACTACTACCTGTTACATTCAGTAACCCTCCGTTCTACAATAGAAAACCCCATGTTTCCATTTTTGTTAGTCTTTTTTGTGTAGTCCCTGTTTCTGACTATTTCCACTCCCAGCACAAATCAATAATCAGGCAGGGTAGAAGCAGCTTGCCCGAGACCTTTGCTATCAGTTAGCATGAATGCCTTGCTGGCAAGCTGTTGGTCTGCCACTTGGGAGAATTGTCAGCCAGGAAGTACACTATTACAGGCCTCCTCATGGGACCTCTGTGCTTCACCCACAACAGCCACATCTAGGTATTGGTACAGATGCATATGGTGGAAAACACATGAGGGTAGACAGTGTCAAGAGTGATTAAATATTGCCAAAGAATGTTACATATCAGCTAACTAATGCTAACCATAATATAGGTCGAGGAAGATTGCCCCGGGTGCATTCAGACAGTTATATATGGTTATATAACTACTGCCTTCACTAGCAATGCATGCTCACCACATCACATTACAAAGATAACACAGATTATTCCCTAATCAGTGCTTTGTTGATAACTGTAAGTGCCTGATAAATTATGACTTGAATATAGCTTAAGCAGATTTTTGTATAGCTGGCATTTCTCTTTTTCAGATAATGCATTCAGAAAAGTTTTGCAACAGCAGCAAAGAGAGAATTTGTGTTTTCATTTGCAACACTTTGGAGATGCTCTGTTCTGTCTAGACTGCAGAATTGTTGACAATTTAACCAACTGAACCGCCTCCACTAAGCAATATTATATATGAATTTATTCAAATTTATTGTAACAATGAGGAGAACGTCTGAGTTTCTTTCTTTCATTTATGGTTTGGTATGTAGCTCTGTTTTACATGTCTTTGCATGTCACACAAAAAATGAACTATCCAATATGGCATGGCATGTTTTCTATAACAGTAGTGAGGAAAAAGAGCTGTAAATGAAGTCTGCAAACATAACTTTGTTTGACCATTACCTTATGAATATAAAAAGGAAGGAATTTAATTTGGATTGGAGGCCAACACATCCATATTGAAGGGATTTTAGGGCTAATAGTGGTGCTTATGTCCTGAAAGTGCCCTCTCATAGTTTCTCATTTTGAAGGGAAATATTTGAACTACTTAATAAGTGGCTGCTGACCACATACCCAAGGGCCTATTTTTAGCCTACGTCAGCACTTGCTGTTAAAAGACAGAGGGAATGGTGGTTCAAGTATGAGAAATTATCCTACCTGTGCCAAACTTATATGGAATACACAACAAATAAACAAAAAAGGGAAAATGGCTTGGGAGAGAGATTTTACTCACTGCTGATGGTTGAGCATCGTGATTTAGCATAATGTTTAATGTGCAGGATCGCCTTAGAGACTTAGGTGAAGACGATATAAGTGAAGCTAATAGAATAAGCTTGCCTCCTAACATAAAGTTATTCTGAGTAAAAAGATGTGAATGAAAGTACAAGATCCGTACAGGAAAAATAACAACACCTGGGCACAAAATTCCAAAGTCTGACTTTTTACTCTATTGCCCCTCCACTTTTATATAGGATCATTTTTTGATTATGTACATCCTTACAAAGATGCTACTCTCCAGCTCAACCACACTTAAATATTACTCCAAAGGGATAGACTGGGGATTAAAATGCAACAGCAGGAGGTCTTAACAGTTTCTCTCTTCTGCTTAAACTCTTTACCCTCTTAAGAATTCTACTTCCTGTTCTGAGCTGGTATTACTGTTAACAAAGTCTAGCCTTAAGTGTAGGGGGAATTTTTTGAAGGATTCATAATTCTTAGACTTTTCTTAGAGTTTCATCACTGGGAGCATTTTGTTTTGCGAATATGGCTACAAATCTCTGTAGCAGCAATGTCTTACTTTGCATAAAACATACATGGTGATGAAATTTATAGTGTTAAAGTAGCAATATTAGAATTATTAGTATTATTTGAAGTAGACAAGCTGAACTTCTGAAATTCCTTCAGTATATGTCCCCCCCCCCCCCCGTTGATCTGGATTTCCAAAGTCGTAGAACAAAAATCATGAATACTGCATCACCTGCCCTTACTGGTGGTTTGATATCCTTCTAGCTAATCTCTTCTCATCTTGAAGTGTCTACTGAAGACATCTGTGTCATAGTTAGAAGTTCAGAAAGGACCCTGATTGCTCTTTTTTCCATCATTAATTCTGTAACTATTACATAAATGGCTACAGCTTCCTCTACTCCACAATCAAGCAGCGCTTTGATGCAGAGGTGAAAATCAGCAGCTTTCTTATTCCTTCCTCATTTCTTGCTTGTAATCAGTGAGAAGGAGAGAAGGAGAGAAGGAGACAAAGGAAGGAAAAGACGAGTTGAATTGGAGGGTTGTGTTATCCAGCACCCAATGGTTTATTGATCCTTTCGGGGCCTCTCCAACCTTCTCTTCACATCATAGTGGAGTAAATTGGACTGTTTTCTTCTGTAGTGATTGACGCCTGATGTCTGCGGGCTATGTTTTTAAACTTGCATTGATATTTCCAGCAGACTGAAATTACTGTTTTCAGTCTACTCTGGCATTCTTTAGAATGATACAATTCTTTGAGTGCATACAGTGTCTGAGCTGACAGGTGACGAGTGTTAAGCTAAACAACCTACAGTGCATTGTGACAACTCTGTCAACAAAAAAAACAAAGGGAGACGATGACAAATGGCGCTTCTGTCACTTATCGCAAAGACTAACAAAACAGCATAACCCAGTCCAAGCATGAAATCGTGTGTGGAAGGAAATCCTTTGTTTCAAAAAAGATCTAGTGTTGCAGACTGAGTGCAAAGAAAGATTCAGCACCGTTTTGTGGTTCAGGCCTTTGTTTTAATGTCTCTGTGGGCAGGATGTGCTCCACTGGAAGGCGAGGCATCTATGTCTGGACATACCCAAGGAGATAGTTATTGTGAATTCTCTTACAATCATGGCTTCTCTTAATCTCTCTATTTGTCCTTGTCTAGTTGAAATGCTGTTTTCAGAATGAATTCATTCTCACCGTTACCTTGTGAATCCACAGGATGCGAACAGCAAAATAATGCTGCTTTCTTTCCTGCATATGTTCTCTCTCCCTAAACCTGCTGTTGAAACTTAATGTTAGTTGCCATGATTGAACAATATGTGTTTATTATATTTCCCAGATTATTCAAATGACACTGGTGACTTTTTTAGATCTTAGCCACAGAGCCAGAAACTTCGACACTAACTGGTATTGGTTAAGGCTTTGGTCATGCCACTGGGTACAACCACTGTTTGCATTGTTTTGTTGTTTTAGAGGAAGTGACAGCTTCACTGTCAGGGTTAAGAAGACCTCCCTGGATGATTAGAGAACTCTAACTTTTGTCCGTAGCACCAATTGTTTTCAAGCTCAAGCTGAAACCTTTTCCCCCTTTTTGTTCTTTTCTCTTAATACTAATCGCTATCATCATTATGTGTGGATTTTTAAAGCTAAAATTTGAAAACCATCTGAAACCAGTCATGGTAATTTTTTTCATATTTTACCCAAAGCTGGGTAGTTGTTAAATTGGATACACTACAATTTAGTTTAGACAACTCTAAACTAAATTGTAGTGTATCCAAACTTCAAATAGCAAACTTCAAATCCTGTCAACCCAGGTAATAACAGGTCGGTATTTAAACTGAAACAGATATTCAGAAATATTTATTTATTTGTAAATAATTCATTACTCTGTACGTGCTTTTCATGTCAGCCTCGGATCCGGCGTTGAGCGCATATCGCCATGTTGTCCAAGCTACTGGAAACCTCAGTTTACCCCTTTCCTTAGTTCCCGGTTCAACTACTAACTTTAAACCAGTCTCTCATCTGCTAATTATCAGTGGTTGCAGAATATCCCTGGGGTCTGATCAGCACCTAGCGTCTCATAAGCCAACCCACCACTCAATCCTGTGGTGCCTCATACTGCTGATTAAGGGATCTGAGCCCATACAAAAATAACTCACCTCTAACTCACCTCCACAGTCCTCCCCTCTCCTCATTTCTTGATTGAAAAATCTTCAGTTCACTTGGATGTATCTTCCACACATCATTAAAGAACAACCTAATACAGTGATCAGTACTCTTGTGGAAGTAACAGCATCCTCTAAGTAAAACTGATTTTAATCACTGAAGCATAGTGTTCTGGTTCATCACAGTTCATCTAGCTACTTTAAGAAAAACATAGCTGGGATTCTGCTAATGAGAGCCCTTAGCAGACTCATTTTTCATTTGTAAGCACAAAGGAAAGAGTCAGGAGCCCAGTCTGGTATTAATAAATCTGAAGATCAGATTTCTCCCTGCATCTGAAAGCTTGATCGGCTCCATCACAGGCTTTCTAATCAATGCTGATCTTATCCTCAACCAGCAATAAAATGCCCATAACACCATTATTTCATTGATAGTGCATTTTTCTTTCTCTTGAGAAACTGTTTGTTATTAACTGGAGATTATGTATCGGAATTTCAGGAGCAGGACCACGCCTCCAAACACGCTCCTTCTGGTTGTCATCTATATAGGTTCCCCCTGTTCTGCAAGCTGTTCATTCTCGTTTACGTGCCCCTCCCTCCCTTGTTCTCAATTCTTTAACTTCTTCATTTCTATGTAGTGCATGGGGATCTGCCAGGCCCGGGAGCCATCGCCAGTTCCCTTCGAGGCCTTCCCCAAACCGCAGCTCAATTCATGTCAAAGCATTCACTTTTACCTACTAAAACGCTGTCAAACCTAAGATGAGGACGTCGGTCCAGCTAGTGAATTTCAATTAGGAGGTCATTTATTAATATACATCGAGCAGATTCCCTTAGATTTGTGTACTACGCACAATCACTCACGCAAGTTGTGATAAATCACTGGAAGAACTGATGTTCTCCAACAGCATTACTGCAACTATAGAGTATTAATCATAAAGAGACAGATTATTACCTGTCCTCCATCCATCTTTTGCTTGTGACATCGCAGGGTCTAAACAAACAATCGCATGTTGGTTTTATCCACAATGTGCGTCAGGTTTGTCTGTAGGCACAGACAAACTGTTCTTATGCATCCTTGGCTGGCGCCAAACAATTCTGGTATTTTTCTACTGTAGTTCAAGATAAAACCATGATTTATTTGAAGACACGGCGAGTGAAAATGAGGTCCTCTCTACGTGTACACAGGTATTTTAGTAAACTTAGCTTATTCTTGTTTTAGTTGGGTAAAAACTGAGCTTTTGAAAAACTCCCTACAGGGTGAAGGAAGGACACCGTGCTTGTGACTGACAAGATTTTCTTTGTTTGTTCTGCAGCATCTCCAACTGTCCCTCCGCTACACTCGGAGCATTTCAAGCCCTGTCATGAGAAGGACTTGGCCTACTGCCTAAATGGTGGCGAATGCTTTGTCATCGAGACACTCAGCGGGCCTCACAAACACTGCAAGTAAGTGATAATTTATTGAAATACCTCTGCTTCTTTCCTTTTCTTATGTTCTCTTTCCTGCATCCATTCTCCAGAGATTTATGTTGTGTCTGCTCGGTATATGGTTTGTTGTTCTGACATTTAGCTGTATACTTTGGATTAGATACTTGGTATATCATCATGCTACATATATTAAAAGTGATAATCAGTTAAAGGACATGGATACAAAATAGGCAGTTTTTCCTGTCTCTTTTCTAAAGGATAGATGGGTTAGGTTTTGTTCAGTGGTGCATATCTGGTGTAAATATGTGTGACGCAGCTATACACCAAATTAGGGCAGAGCAATATGGCCAAAAATATTTATCACGATACACATTTGAAAATTTGCGATAACGATATAACTGACGATATAATTGACACGAGACAAGATACTTTACAACTCCACAACTTTATTAGTGCAACCCCCCCCCCCCCCATTAAACCTTTAAAGCCGGTCGGTTTGCGTAACTATTTTTAAATCCTGGTAGAACTGCAACCACATAAGCTAGCGCAATAATTTTTTTTGCATATGAAACCGGAGGAGTTGTACTTACATCTTATGCCATCAGCTTGTCCTCGGTCACGGTTTCCTTCCACATATAGCTTTGAAAGAAATTGCATATTAACCACTTGCAGCAACAAAAACATAATATTCCAGAAACACGCTTTGCTGATCCGAGCAGCTGTTCGTAACACTTCCTACCTCAGAATAGACATCAGCGCAAACTACCGCATGTCCGCCATTACCTGCCTGGAACTGGAAGTGAAATCATTTTCGCGGAAATGTAGTTTTGTTTTTTTTTTTTTACCTTCAGGGCCTTATAAGACTATACTGGTGTTTTTAAAAGTTATGTTTGACTTTATGACTTTCTGTATCGTTCCTGGGATGCTTAGAACTCAAATTGCACTGCTGGAAATAGTTTATTTTGATGCATATGCTGTTTTTTTGCAAATTTGCATTATAATATTTATTTTCGTTTTTCCTGCATTATATAAAAATTGGTGTATTTAAAAAAAAAAACTATGAAGACACTCAAAATAAATTTCCTGTGGTGGGAAACTATTTTGTGCAACTTTTTTGTATTTACAGTTTTGAGGGATAAGCCTCTTAAATTTCTCTAACTAGAAATATATGTTAAAAAAAACCAAAACGATTTTCAATTTTTTGTAGTTTATTGCACTTTTTTGCAATTTATGTAATTACTATGCACTTAATGCAGACATATTATTAAAATTTGGGCTATAATGATTGTATTGATGTATAGCAACTTCAAATGCTCCCAAAAATGGCACTAAAAAATGTAAAAATATAATATAAGCTCTGGCGGACTTGGCTCTATGGTAGGTCTTAAAGGGTTAATGTATTTTCACTTGAACAAGCAGCAGTTTTTTTATATGCATTAAAGCTATATAAAAAACTTAACAGTGCAAATGCAAATTCCTTGCTGACAGTTTAACTAAAAGATATTTCCAGTGGAAATTGGCCGACATATCCTCAGCATAACGATGTATAATATCCACATAACTTAAAAAGAGGTTATACACACACAATACGGTAATATTATGTTAAACCAAAGTCCATATTACTGACTAGGGTAGCCGTAATGCTCCAACAATCAATCAAGTGGTATGGCTTCATAGCTTCGTACTAAAACATTTTTTGACAGATCTTTGAGCGCCGTGTACCACATAACATCGGTTCGAGGTCAGTAAACACAACCAGAATTCATACATGAGGTGCACCAGATTATAAGGGGCTCTGTCGATTTTTCAGAAAATCAAGGGATTGATTTTAAGTGTGCTGTATTTTCCGAAAAACACGGTAATAACGACCGCCCGCTAGCATGCTCTGTCAAACATTGTGCTTTGGTGTGTATCTGATAGACGAAAGCCAAACCAGTTCCACAACCACTGAAGTTGCACATTTTTACAAACCAATTCTGGTTCATCCGTTTCATTCAACTATCTGCTTTCACCCATCTCATTCTCCGTCGCTGCCATGCTTTTCCACCATGTGCGTATGAAAACAAAGGTACTGCGAATGCATGTTTTAACCATATTCTATCGCGATATTTAATTTTCTTATCATTGCCTAACATTATACCAGTATTACTGTGAATGGTATGATATGGCCCAGCCCTACACCAAATATAATAAAATATGCAACAAGTTAGAGAACGAATCTCCCTGCCAAACACTCAGATCACCTCATCGAGAGGTTCGCAAGATGATTCTCTTTCTTTCTTTAAAGATAGAAGCTTTTATTCACAGTGGTTAACGTGAACAAATGATTGGAGTCTTAGAGGTCAAGACCTAAAAAGGCAGCACACTCTCCTCTAATCCACTCTGCTGTTTAGTGTTAAACAAATACTACTAATTTCTCAACAACGGCTAAGTATGCTTCTTCCTGGTTTCACCTCCTCCTGCCCCAAAAGCTCTGCAGGCATATTGAATGATCTACTGGTTAAGGAAGGTTTGTGAGATACTGAACGTGCGCACCAATGACTATAAATGCTGTGAATCTATGCTGGCAACTGCCACCCACTGTGAAGGGGTAAGCTAAGAAAAAAATCCAGTGAATGTAGTGTATTTGATATTGTAGCAGCATCTGTAGGGACTGCTTCTTTATTTGACGTACTTTATCAAAAGATTCTTGCATCTTTGTCTTCCTGCTATGTGTCTATGAGCATTATATTAATATCTACGTGCACCTTATTTGTCCCAGATTTGAGAGTAGAGCTCGTGGGCATTTAGCCCCTTTAAATGTGGGGCCTTTTACTAATTAAGTCCCAGAACAACTTCTTCCAAAATCTAACCTCCGGACTTCCATCCGACCTCCTTTTCAAAGAGTGTGTTTTCCAGCCCTGAGCTACGACTATACAGCCATACGCATGTGAAAGTGTGCATGTGAGCATCCACAAATGAGGAGGGATTCTACTCAAGCAATGGAAGACTCGCTAAGCTGGAAAAATAAGATCAAAATGAATATGAGATGCAGTGGTCATTGTGCATTTGAACACCACACATGCACTCGGTCTCTTACACAAAAACAACAAACCACAATACTGTGAGAAGTCATCTCACATGGGAAATTTGTTATTTTCTGTTTACAAGTCTGCTTGCATGCTGCTGGCCAGTAATCAGTAGCCGGTCTCAAGTTGAACATCTGCAGGCAGTTACAGTTTAGACTCACAGATTTCGGCCAACAAATGGACTGTTATCATGCTTATGGGGTCAACAGAGCTACGGAGAATCAGACAGCAGGATTTGGACTTTACAGATAAATTATACTGTTTTTTGGGAAGGGGGGTTAATTTTTTTCTGGAATAGGTTATTTGCCATATAAAATATGGTTCAGATATTAGAGGTTGCCCTAAATTGGTTAGCCACTTCTGTAGTTTTCAGTTGATTATGCACTGTGAGGTTTAGTAAAAACTCCACCAAGCCCAGAACAATCTGTTTTTTTTCCTCTTTTATTACAAGAACAGTGTTGTAGCTTGAACTATGACAAGAAAAGCACAGAAAAGAGAAAATGGGTGAGAAAGACCAAGGTGTAGGTGGATGAGGAGTTGGAGATGGGGGAGGACTGTTGTCCTCCCCGGCTCGCTTCTGTTGCCATGACAACCCAATAATCTGTGGACAAGCTCAGCTGTTAAAGAGAGGAGGGTTGTAATGTATGCCGGGACTGCTTGATCAGGCTGCCTGCTAATGTTAATGCTTGTGAGGTAGAGAACAGCAGAGAGCTTAATCGCGTGGCAGCGAGCTTTCTAAAGGAATTGTATGGACCATCGAGCAATACGACATTCACTCTGGATCTGAATAACAGCTGGTATGACAAAGCAGTAAAACTAAGTGTGTTGCTTAAAAGATAACATTTGGAGTTTAGAAAGGATCATCTTTAATATTTAGGAACTGGTTAGACTAAGATAATGCTTCATAGGAATACTTCAGAAGTTGATCTACTTCCTGAGTGAGGCCTTTAAATATTTCAAACCCTATAAAAGAGGATACATTTTGTTTCAGCTTACTCGCTTTGAGACATTAATTTATCATCATCAACAAAAGAATGATGAATTTCACCGCAGGCGTGAGATCAATGCATAATCTGATTCAGTTTGTGTTTACAACAAATTGAGACAAATCCACTTATAAAAGTGTGATCAATTCAGACAGTAAATGGGGATAAATTGAGCCAGTTTGTGGCATTATTTGCCACTGAATTAATCATTTTTTGTTAGTAAGACGAAACCTGATCCTTTTTGCAATGATTTCCTCTAACGAGTATCAAGTGGTATTCCCAGCCAGCTGTAAAACAGGTGTAGATTGTCCCCGGGAGCATTGTTTAGCGCTGACACTGTGTGCAACGCTCGCGTTTGCCATCCTTATGGGATGGCTGCAGAGTCAGAAGGAGATGTGAGTCATAAGGACTGCTCGTCCTCTCACACAGAGACCCACCGTGCATACATGCCAGTGCTCCATGCTTTGGGCAACATAGTCAGGCATTCATTAGTGCTCAGCTAACCAGGAAATTAGTCACTGTGCTAAGATAATATTTTAAGAACATGGCAAGAGGCCAATGCATTGAGTTTTAAAAGTATGTGATACTGAATTTGATTAATTACTTTTTGAGCTAAGTGTGATTTTTTTTCTGAAGAGGACCAAAGGTCTAATAATAGCTTTGGTGTAATTACTGCTTCAAACAATGTCTGTTTAAATATCTTTCTGACCATTTTTCCTAAACACTTTTACAGTCATTTATCTCTTTATTCTTATCCTCTGATTTTAGAGAGAACTGTTGGCCCCGAGTAACGATTCTGCTATACGCTGATTCCTACTGAGCCAGCAATCCAGGAAATTGCACTTCACCGCTTCTTTCTTGGAACAGTTTATTTATTCTGTCTTCAGAGTTGCATGCAATGAATTTGGTTTCTGGACAGTTTAGTATTTATTTCCTTCTGCCAGAGTGACCAGGCAAAAAACTGTGTCCTTGTGCCTAGTTAGCTAAGCCCGCCTCACTGCCCTCTGTTGAGAAGCTATTCCAAAGCATCAGGAAGGAAATCTCACCTGGCAAGTAGAGATGGTGTGGGTTTAGAAGAGATCCTTCCAGAGCCCGAGCCAATGAGACAGGACAGTGACACAGATACTCTCTGGAGGTTGGAACCAGATATATCACGCACGAACCCTGGCGCTGCTTGCGTACCGCCAGCTACGATGTTGGTTCAGTGTGTGTTGCGGGTCATACAGTCGACCTCTCATTCAGTGAGGGTGTTTTTGAGCAATGTAAAATCTTACTTTGGGACCCATTGTAAACCTTTTTTAAAAACACTAAACATGATGGAAGGGGGCTTGCTGGCTTTTAATTTGCACTTTTTTGCTCAGGGGTCTTTTTTGGATTGAATGAATGTGGAGCACATTGCTCAAGAGCACTGAATTGAAAAACTAAACAGCCGTGTAGCTTTAAAACATTATTCAAGACAAAGAGTACTGATATAAAGGGTACTGATGTTTCAGATTTTATTTGTTTGATATCTGTTTTTTTGCTTCATCATTGAGAGTGAAAGGCCACACAAGAACCTCTCCACAGTTGTAAACTTGAGCATTTCATTATTTCATCATTTATTCATTTATTTATTTATTTCACACTTAATTAAATGACCCTTGAGCTGATATGTTGTGCAGGTACAAACATGCAATGGAGGCCGCGTCTAAAGTTTAGATAAAACAGTATGAAAAGAACGAATAGAATATTTTGTAGCGCCCATTCGCCAAGGATTCCTGTGTTTCCTGCACGACGTGAAGAACGAGATGGGAGGGGTAAGGCTCCACTGCTTTCTGGAGTGTAATCCTCGTTCTCTTACTGACAATCCTCCTCATCTTCCCTCCTATCTCTGTGGACTCCAGTCTTGTCTTTTCCTGGGTGACCTTAGGCTTTTCCAAAGCATTCAGCCATGGATCAGCCCCACTAGATTGACTTGGGCTGCACAGGTGCGAGGAGCGGCTGCACAGGGGAATAGATGACTTTACTTTCCCTCCTCATGCACACATACACACACTTACAAGCCAATTAACAAGAAGCATGCATGAAATTGAAAATATAGCAGCCATAACACACATTTAAGCTGCCAGTAAACAAGCTGATTAAAATGTATATGGAAAAACACAGCCGTGTGACACATTTGTGTCAGAATTCCAGTGTCATGTCATGTTCACTATATATGTTTTTAAATATAGCATAAATTGGGAAAAAAAGAATGTTTTCAGCAAACTGCACAAACTGTCCTTTGGGTTTGTTATCGCGATGCACTGGGTGATGGGGATAAAGATAGACATGAGGTAAAGAACCATGTGCTCACATATAAACACAGTTTGATGGGGAATGTTTTAAGTCAAACCAAAATGCTTTCCTCAATCTATCCAACTAATTAACCAGCAAGTAAAAGCATAATTAAAAGGTGAGTGTTCCCATTTGATAATTACAGCCTTTAAATGTGGACTGTGTTGCTCGTTAAAAGGTTGCTGTGCCTGGTGTGTTATGGCATCAATGCCAGGGACACCTTGTGTGTATCTCTGCATCTGTAGCAGCATTTAATAGACTGGCTTTGACTCTTTATGATGACAACACATCAGGAAACAGGTTTGCATTAACGAGTATCCATTAAAATGTGATGTGACACAATGTTATACATTCTTTGTTGTTTTTACAAATATGTTACTTTATTTTGATGCCTGATCATTATGCAGAATTTGTTTCCCCTGAGTGAAACCTTTGCATCTTCTGCCCGTTACCTTGTAGTAAAATATCGACCATCGACAGCACGGGATTTTTTGCTTCACATCAGATTTTTGTCTCATTTCCAGTGTTAGCAAGCGTGGTTTGGTTTAAACATTTTTTTCCAAATATTCAAACAGTGTTTCAAGTGGCATTTAAATGCTGTTGAGCCAACGGTTATAAATAATGTTTGATAATCCTCTGCTTTTCAGCCATTTTTCAACCAGTGCTCACTAACTCCAGAAAGCATTTCATACTCAAAGCTCACGAGACTTTAGTCAATGTCACATTCCGCTGCCCTGAACTCTTTGCTCTGGGCATTTGGAAAAAACCCTTAATGCAATCAGTCACACAAAAAAGGACACATGTGAGAGTTATCCCAAGATACCCTCCAACATCACATTCCAACTGTGAGTTTGTCAGGAGTCAACGAGTGTGTATATAGAGGTCAGTGCATTCTGGGAAATATTGTTTCTGTCAGCAGGGATTTACCTTGACTGGATAAAGGTGTGTCAGATGCTCACTACAGAGAATATTTGTTATAAACAAAGCAATGTCAAAGTATTTTGTCATTAGAGAAACAAAAAAATCTGTACTGCTAATTAAATTCACAAACCGCTCGGATGCTGATAAAAAAAGAAAATCCATCTTTTTCTTAGTCACTTCTTCTCCATCTTTCTTCCCTTTTCTTTCTTCAGACGGCCCTCCCTCTCTCTGTTCTCTCCTTCCCCCTCTCCTTCTCTTTTGCTTTGTCAATTTCTCTAAACCCTCTTCGCCATCTGTGCGATAATAATGGCACACCAGTGGGAGTTCCACTGGTGTCTTTCTGACAGTAATAAACAAGGCTGATGCCATGGCATGCTTTCGAGGTGGGAGAAAATTAAACAGATAAGAGACCACATATTGTGGCTAGAAGGCACCGCTTTTGGTGAGCGAATCCTCCAAGATGCAAAGAGGAGCGCTCAACGTGCCTGGGAATGAAAAGCAGAAGCTGGAAAGAAGACAATTTTGGACCAGGAAACAAGCAATAAAAGGGCTTTTTAGGTGACATGGTGACTGAGAGGGGCTGAACAGAGAGCGGTAGTGGCCAAATGTTAGTGTGTCACTGTTTGCTGATTAAATTAGCACACAATGAAGGCTTGATTATCACTTGGCAGCTCAATCAGCTACCATCAAGCTTCATATTGTGGCTAAAACTAAAATAGAACATTCAAAACTAGCTTGTTTTCGTTGGTGTAAAATCCCCAGTCGGCATTTATTTATGGTTTTGCTTTACAGCGCTCAGCATCACACTGAGCAACCCAGGGATAGTATACATGTACTGATGGAAACCCAACCAGACACATATTCACAAGATGCAGACATGCTCACCTTGCTATATTCAGCCTATTTATATCAAAACCAGACCTTTAGGACTCTAATGCACATTGTGCAAGCGTCTTATGTCCATTTGAAGCTTTTGCTGAAGAGCACGATGACGTGCTCAGATTTGGATGGTAATTATAGAATTATGTCTGATTGGTGTTATTTCCAGTGGTTGTGAGTTTTCTCAAGCTGTCTTCTCAGTGCCATTTCTTAGTCTCAGCAACTTCTGAGCGTCTTATTGATTTGTATTGATGGTTTTGTTTGTCTCAATTAGAAAGATTTACCAACTTTAATTGTGCAATTGCATTAGTTGTCACTTAGTTTGGTAAACAGCACAAAGTATCCAATTAAGCCTCTTTGGTGAACATACTGTACACATGCACTGTGCATGCACGCATGTGCACGCATGTGTGGGTGGGAATGAGTATGTAAGAATGTGGAGTCTGTTTATCATAAACATAATATGAATTATGTGAATTTATTGGTAAAAACTGTTTCTGGAAAAGAATCTACACAGTTGTGTTTGTTGTTGAATCTGTTATGACAGTGATGGGGAATCATGAACTGGGATCTGCACTGTGAGAGCGCAGAAACACTTGAAAGCTTGAAATAATTGTCAAATTCAACACTGTTATGAGTAATAGCACTTACACAAATTATGATCATTAATCAAAAAGACATTTTAAAGGTAGTTTGAAGGTAGATGAAGAATATCCTGAAGCGATTGGGTAAAAATGCTTTAAATACTTTAATTCTTGGGTGACACTATTGTATTTTTTAAAATCTTTTTCTTTTCAAAATACTGCACTAGAGTATTGCTTTGCAGTAAAATGACATGTGTCACCCAACTCAAAAATGATAGAAAGTTGGTAAAATTAGCATAGATAGCACATGCATGAAACAAACACTTTTTGGGATGCACAACACAGTGATTTTTGTAAAGATCCACTGTTTAAACCCACTTTAAAAAACACTTGAGATTTGGTGCCTAGACTTGAGAGACATGAGGTTTATAGTTAAGGTAATTACATAAAAAATGAAAAATAAGCATCATGACTTGAATTTTGGGGTTTAGTTTGCATGAATTTCTGTCTGCTGTGACAAAAATCCTAATCGACTTTCCTTCTGGTATGCACCGTTTCTGTTTCGTGCTTTGACGTGAGTGACAGCCAGGATGTTTTTCATTATAAGAATCAGTGATATAAATCAGTGAGCTGAAATAGGATCACATTTTTATTCCAACACCGACACAGACTCATCATTCGGAGGCTCATAACTTACTATGATGCCATTTGCCTCATTCGGTCATAGGCAGTAAAAGGGGTATAAGCATTTCAAAGGTGTGTTCGGACACACAACACACAAACGTACGTCCAGATATCATACATGTCTGACAGCTCTGTCAAGGCTGTCAGGGATACACTGAGGAAGGAGAAAAAGGAGAGTCATGACCTCATGGCGCGAGACAAAAGCAAGAGGCAGAAAAATAAAGGCGAGAGACAGAGATGGGGTTACAGGAAGTGTTTGGCACATCAAAGTTTGAAGAATATTGCAGCGTTATCCTCGATAATGATGCACAAAAACTCACAAGATGTGTAGTGCACAGTAACAAAACTCAGAGTGAAAGGAGATAGTAAGAGGTATGGGTGGGGTGGAGGAGTGGATGAGGATGTAGACATACAATAATTTGGTGGTGTTCCTAATCAAGGCATCCCTTTCAAGTCAGCAGGTTTGATGTGGTAATAGGATGCAAATGTATGCAAATGAACCTTCTTTTCCCTCCAAACTCTGAATTTGCTTTGCCCCTTTATGCAGGATGGGAGAACTCTGAATAAACAGGCGAACAAGGCATGGGACTATTGATTATAATGTATTTATTATAATTATTTTATAATTATAGGGAAAGTTTTAAGTTGGCACCAAAGACACTGTAATTTACCCTGCCTGTACCTGAACTCAGGTATCGAGGTGAATATCAGCATGTACGCCATCGAAAAAGAACTTTTATAATGAACGCAAAAAGCAAAAGGTGTTGTAAAATATATATTTACATAAGGAATTGCTGAGGAAAGTAGAAAGGCAGGAATATGGAACATAGAGACGGAGATTGCAAGCGACAGAGAGGGAGAATAGAAAAAAAAGAATAACTGAAGACAAGCTGTGCCTGCAATGTTAAGCAGGTCTGGAGTCCCAGTGCTACCTGGGAGCTATACCAGCCTGCTGATGTGTGTTTTCACTGTAGTGCACTTCACTCTGAAATGGCAGCAGCGCCCTAAGCCCAGACATGTCTGTCTCCTTCTCTGACTAACAAGAAGCAGCCCTCAGTCAGGATATTTTCAGAATAGCGAGGCTTGATTACACATGTAATCACACATGCAATGCATGAACCCTATGGCAAAACACCCACACTCAGATGCTTTACAAACCTTGAGAGGGCTCATGCATAGTCCCTGCATACGGCGGCTCCCTCATGCACCTCATTATGTGTTCATGGATTTTTTATGTTTTCCCATCTTGTCAAGAAGAGAATCTGGTGAAGGTCACTGTAACACTGACACTCGGCTAATGGTCAATTTGACAATTTAATTCTCTTTTAAACATGTTTTTTCTCCACTTACTGGCAATTAAGTATTTTCTGAAAAGCCAGAAATCACCTCTGAAGCCGTGTTATTAGACCTGACCCAATGCATAAGCTAACTAACCGCCTGCTTGGGGTGCCTGTAGCCACAAGGGGGCCCACAAGGGCACTTGTCTCCATTTGAGAGTGAATTAAAGGGATAACAATAGGGCACACTTTTGTTCTGACCTGGCTGGGCAGTGTAGCTCTTGAACTGTGTGACCTACTAGCTGAAAGTCACTTCCGGGGCTTTATTCAGTGATATATCACACACATTTTTAGTCAGGTTAAAAATATCCCATGTTAAACTATTCTGTCTCCCGGTAAACTATCTCGGGTCATAGTATAAAAGATATGCTCCGTATTCAGTTATCTCGGGATTTTATATAAAAGATTCAGTTTAATAAATAGTGCCTTTTTATATTTTATTATCTTTGCATTCTTAGACTGAAGCACAGGTGCAAACTGTGGAGGAAGGATTGCAGTGGGAGTAGAAGAACTCAGGTGTGAGATGCGACTGTGTGGCACTCGAAAGCAGCATTTTTTTTAGATCCTCTTTGGAACTGGTGCCCAGTGCAGAGCCAACTGGTGAAGCTTAAAGTAGCGCAGCTCCTTATTGTTTGTGCTGGAGTGAGGCTGAACTCATTCCAGCTGCACCTGCCTGTTGTTAAGCTTAAACTCCATCCTCAAAAAGGCAGAGTGATTGCCCTGGAGCTGACAGTTGGTCACAGGGGGGCATTCCCGGTTTTGGTTGTGGAAATAACACTTTAATTATTTCCCACTTCACAACATTATCTCCAGCAGTTATTTTTGCCCTGCTATGAGTCTCTACCTACATTGTATGTGCACGCCTTTAAGCTTTCACCCAGTACTGACTGATTCTCTCATCACAAAAGAAAACCATTTGTGTGCACACTTATGGATGTTACAGTACACAAGAAAGCACCAAGCGTTAGCTCATAATGTGAGTGTATGTTTGCTCCCATACCAAATATGGACATCTTGAAAACAGAAAACCCCATTCATGCATTGCCAAACAGCAGGAATGTGTATATAAGTAAGTCTGTAAAACCAACACACTGGTTATAGTTTTACAGTTTTATTCTTATAGCTCCAAACCACAACAGCAGTTGCCTCAGGGTGCTTTACATTCACAGAGATCCTACAATAACACAGAGAAAACCCCACAGAAGAGGGGCTTGAAAGCTGAAGTACATTTAGCCCAAAGTTGATGCGCATCCATCTGGATCTAGTAGAATGCTACAATTCACTGCATCCCAATTCCTGTCAGGCGTCCGTCAACTCTCTCTACTAATGCAATGAAAGGTTTAATAATGGATTGCACTTATATAGCGCTTTTCGAGACCTTCAAAGTGCTTTACAATTCCACTATTCATTCATTCACACTGGTGGAGGCAAGCTACAGTTGTAGCCACAGCTGTCCTGGGGCAGACTGATGGAAGCGAGGCTGCCATATCGTGCCATCGGCCCCTCTGGCCATCACCAGTAGGCGGTAGGTGAAGTGTCTTGCCCAAGGACACAACGACCGAGACTGTCCGAGCCGGGGCTCGAACCGGCAACCTTCCGATTACAAGACGAACTGCCAACTCTTGAGCCACGATCGCACGGTCGTTTAAATAGTAAAATGTTATTTTGGTTCAGTGAGACAACTCACTCAACTATTTAAATGATCAGAACTCCAGCAGAAAATATTCTATTGCCCCAAATCATCTCCCATCATTCTCTACAGATTAACATACATTTGGGGAGTAATGAAAAAGGCTCAGGAGGAATAAAGATTCCTTCTGAGCCTAGAAGTATTTGCTGGAATGGCTGAAACAGCAGACAGTGATGCAAGGCAGCAATGACACTGATGTTTCAGAGGGAAGATGTGAAACTTTTATAGTTTGGTTAGACTGGATATTGTAATATTGGAGCCTGTGTGACTTGTGGAGAATGAGCCATATTATGTTTGATATGGTTAGTTTTTAATAGCAGTATATTTTTAAAATACATCAGGGATTAAAAAAGGAGTTTGTCTCACGAATCTTTCTACAAATTCACATACTGTGGGGGATCTTTTGGTTCAATGACAGGAAAATTCCTCTGACATTGTGATAATTGGATAAAATGACTTACATTCCAAAACATACTAATGACAGCAGCAACACTTTCAGAATAACAGTCATGTAACATTATATTATTGCTATTATTGAATTATCACAGATAAATCTCAAAGATGAATCAGTCTGCTTACTCACGAATTGTTTTGTATTGAATTTGAGTCATGAAATGGGAATACCGAGTACCAAAACTTGCAGACTTCTTGGAGTAATATTAATAAAACCTAAAAATGATGAAATATGCAGAAATAATTGGATTCAATTTAATCAATAAATGAAACCGTCATTCCATATGATTTGTAATCGGTCTTTCCTAATCTGCATTTAATATGTTTCTCATTCATTTTCAATTTTATTAGAATGTGCACATGAATATGTATATAGGTGTGTTAGGGAGAGAGACAGAGAGAGAGAGAGAGACTTTAAGTGTGATTGTTATATGTGTATAAACACTTCTGACTATAAAAAGATCATCATGTGCCTGAGAAACATGGCTAATAATGGAGCCATTGTTTTTCTTCTTTGGTTTACTGCAGCGCTGTTTGTTATTGACCAAGAGTGAGCATGCTATTTCAGGGTTGCAACCCCACAATTCTTTACTCCAGGCTGAGACTGGGCATAAAGGAGGTTTTGCCTCTTCAAGCTGTGGTCGTGAAGGCCATAGGTTGAACGCAGCATCTGTCAGGAGATGTCATGCTGTTCCGTACCTGACATCCATTTGTCTGTTTTCAGCTTGTTAGGGATAGAGGTGAGTGTAGGTGCAGCCTTGAACACCTCGCTGATGTAAGTGGAAGAAGGAAAAAGTATTTCCAGAGAGATTTGGAGTACAACGGCTAGAGAGAACAGAGGAGAGGACATAATGGCCGTGATCCTAATGGATACTGACAGTCCTCCCTGTATAAGTCCAGTGCTTCTCATTCACTGGAGATCAACCTATTTTCTCACACATCGATACATCGATTTCACATATGACATCATTGATACAAACAACACTTTAAATATTTAGTAATTAAAAAAAATAAAAGTAAAAACTCACCAATTTGTGATATAGTGATATAGTCACGACCTATAATCTACCAAGTTGTTTCTATCAATCCATTCTCATGTGTAGTGGTTATAGTTGGTAGTTGGTAGTAACTATATCACTTGGTTAGGGTTAACTGTAGGCATTAGGTGCAACTTGGTTAGCCTTAGACATTAAACTATTTACTTTGGTTTAAATTATAAGCCAGCCACATATTATAAAACTTTGTTTTCCTGGTTGCCATGGTAACACCTCCTGCTTTTTTTTCTCCAAAACAAAATATGTTTCTCACATGAAACCTATTTCCTATTGAAGGGCATTACTTACAAATCTGTGCTTGATATCATGAAAAAAACATAGGAATTAATGGAAGTCAACATGAAATATGGATTACTTTCTTATGACTGTTCCACAAACTGTTGTGAGACTGGGCTGGGCTCACTCTCTTTTATTCATTTTTTTAAGACTTTGAGAGTGGAATGAGCACTACGAGAGTGCCAGTTAGTGCTATCATATTCAAGAGGAATGGAGGCATGTCTACAGTTAATGTCTCCAAAACTAAGCAGCTCACATCAGAAATATTCATATAAATATAAATCACCAAAGACCAGCAATAAAAAAATGTGAATTTTATTTGGGCCAAGTGGTATTTTGAGTTGTTTATTTAGTCCCAAAAAGTTGATTCTGTTCATCTGACTTCTTTATACTGAAGAAGTCACTTGGATGAGTGAACATTTGGCTCTTTCTCCCACTGAAAACGTTTCGTCCAGATGGAAAGAATCAACTTTTTGGGATTTACTTACCTGCATTAAGACTCTTTTGTTGTGCCTTAATCCCCAACAAGTCCAAAAGTCTAAAACTTTTGGACACAATGGGACACATACAAAAGCAGAAGAAAATTCTGAGTCACAGTTGGACTGGAGCCTATCCCAGCTACTGCAGAGCGAGAGGCAGGGTGTACACCCTGCACAGTCACCTCTCTGTGTTAGCCCAATCTGTCGCAAGGCTAACACAGAGAGACAGACTACCATTCACACTCACCTTCACACCTACAGCCCATTTAGAATCCTGTTTTTCCACACAGATATGGGGGAGAACATGCAAAATCCAAACAGAAAAAAACGATATATTTTGTCTGCCATCCATAATCAGTTTTTTAACATTGGCTCCCCAATTGCATGGCTAGTCATGGGACATGGGACAAGTTTGGTCTTCATGTTGACATCTCAGAGTTGCTTACTTTTGTTAGTTCCTCAGCCTGAATGTATTTTAATGTGAAAAAAAAAATAATGAAAATGTGGAATGAAATTGGGGCACAGTTGCCAAAAACATCCTACTGGGACATTTAACAAGTCTGTGTTCCCTTATGAGTTTCTCTGTGTGTTTAGAAGCTATTCTGAGCCAAAAACCAGAAGCCTATTAAGTTTTTGTTACACACAGGGTTTTCTTTACATGCTTGGTGTTTCGCTCCCTTTTTCATGCTGTGGCTCCAGTGGCTAGTCCTTGTTAAAAATATTATCTCATACTGACACTCTACAACATTAATTGTCTCTCAAAGAGAGCACACAGTGGCATTAATGTGCAGGCGCAGTGTGCTTCTAAAAACTGTTGGCTTGTGATTGGTGTATTTTTTTTTCTTCCTGCAATTATTATTAGACTAAATATAAAATGACACTACTGAGAATAGCATTTAAATTTATAGCCAATATATTGCCAAACAACATTTGTGGTCACCTTTGAGTACCAGCTATAAATTGTACTGCTGTACGTCCAATCTGTAACATAGTTTTTCACATCTAATAATGACTTTTATTATTAAACAGTTTAGCACTCACCTAACAGATAAGCCAGTGACTTTCTAAACTTAAGGTATTTTAACTTTAATAATTTTGATGATTATAAACTACTTCTTTGTGCATTAATCATCAGTACAAAGTCATGGTTGATGAGTCTTCTGTGATATATCCCATGATAAATACATCTTTCTCTCGCTGCATAATAAAAGAGCAAATGCAAAAATATGCTCATTGATCTAATATCTGCCATGTTAACCTCCCAAAATAAACTATTTTTGCATAGTCTTCACATTCAGCTCTAGAGAGCATTATCTTATTGCTACACAGATGGCCACCTGGCTCCCACTGAACTAACATGGGATGCACTCTCCTGATGTTATTAGCTGCACTCAGATGTCCTGTCCTGGTTGTAAATTACTGTATTTCTGCAGTGGGACTGCAGTGAATATTTTGTAAAAGAAGAGAGAGTGCTTCATCATACCTTCAGTATCCAATGGAACTGCAGCACAGCCTTTGCATTGTGAAACAGTGAGAACAAAACCCTCAGAAATGTCAGCTGTGGATACAACCTAAAGCCTTTGTTGTGCCAAACGTTTTACTGTTACTGCTTTGTTGAAGGGGCCGGTGGGGGACTTGCTAATTATCAAATTTTCAAGTTACTAAATATTAAGACCTTGCAACAGTTCATTAAGCTTTTTTTTTCAAGTCTGTCTCAACTTCCCCACAGTACGTCTTGCTGACAAATTCTATTGTTAAAATAAAATGACCTTCGGCTTTTTGTGGAGGCAGATTTTTCTTCTGTTTTTCTTCCAGTCGAAACTTTTTGGTGACATTTTCAACACATCCCTTGAAAATTGCTCAAACCAAATCTTTCTCCTAGCTCCAGCATAACCTCTCAACCTTACCTGTCTTTTTTTCAATTTTACACACTACATGAATTCTTCCTCTTTTCACTTGTGTACTTCCAAACCCTTTCTGTCATACTCCTGAGATGGAAGGGGACTGCCATTTTCATGTGAGAACTAGTGTCACAGTATCATGCAGACTGAACAGAATCAAGAAGGGAGAGACGGAAGTCCATGTGGGTGTTGGAAAGACTTTAAGTGTCTAGTGCAGGTTTGGATGTTTGCTTTTATGGCATGTCAATGTGCAGCTCACCCGCTTGATTCAAGAGTCCGTAACAGACTATAAGAAAAACTGAAGGTTTTATTAAGGTCACAAAGTTACTTTATACTTCCTCTATTAGTGTACAGCACTCTGGCTTATGGAGATACAAAGGGCAGATCGATGAGCATTGCAGATGGAGCAGCGCTGTGCACAAGTCAGAAGATTTGCTTTGATATGTGTTATAAATCAGCTAATGCTGACAGGAGAGCTCACATGGGTGGCAGCTAATGGTTCCCAGTGTGACAATATAAACATCTGGTTGCAAAAATAATATTACAATGTCACACATGCTTACACATTTTAGTCAAAATCGCTCTTATGCACACCATCTTTATCCTAGAAGTGACTTACTAATTAGAAATATGTGTGATCCAAGGGTTACTGAAGACTAATTCATCATTTTTGACTCTTCTGCCAGCTAATTTTAGTGTCTCTTTCCCCATTCCTTGGCTCTGTTGGTAATCCATACACACAGTGTACATGTACAGAAAGTGACCAACAAACATACGTGTTGTCTGGTCACTGTGTGCCATTTTAATTGCTCATTGACATTGATTGTCCAAGTCTGTTTTGGAAGGATCATTCTTCATATTTTCTCATTTGGCCGTTTTTATGGTGGTAGTGGTGAGCATTTGATGACACATTAACCTAGAATCACCAATAGCTGTGTGATTGTTTTGATCTGTTGGCGATAAAGGCCAAATAATTTTAAAACTCATCAAGCATCCGGTGAGAACTTGTAATCTATGCATAGGGGCAAATTCATTGTGGGAGAGATGATTCTCATTAGCCCTGTTTCATCATTCATCATAGCATAAAGTCAAAACTCCTTTGCATTGATTTACAGTGACACCTAACTTTTAGCAGACTAATAAACACAAACCATACCAGCAATTCTACCCAACGCATAAAAAACATTTCCCTTCATATGTCGTTTATCTTATATATCAGGGGGGTTTTGGCGGGGGTGGGCGGCTTGTAGGAATAAGACAGTCAAAGGAGCTTGGAAAGAAAAGTGTCTGGTCTTCTTAAAGTTTCCTTGAAGACGTTTCACCTCCCATCCGAGAAGCTTCTTCAGTTCTAAGAGCCATTGGTGGAGAGTCGCAGATTTTAAGCCCTATGGGAGTGTCCTGAAGAAGTTGTGGACCCCCTGTTGATCTTCTGCCTAATCACATGAGCCAAGGTGGGAAATCCTATCATGTGATTTGCTGAGGTCAAATGGCCCAGGAAGTGAGTGGGCGTTAAGGCTTCTGATCTCAAAACTGGATTATAGATGGCAGACACGAGTCACACCTTGGCTCGTGTGATTAGGTAGAGGATCAAAAGGGGGTCCATGAACCTCCTAGATACACTCCCATAGGGCTTAAAGGACTTACTGCTAAGATTTTAGAAAAGGTTGTGGCTAAGCAGCTCACAGCAGTTTTAGAGAAAAATAATATTCTCAACTAATTTCAGTCTGGCTTTCGTAGAACTCATTCTACTGAAACAGCCCTTCTTAGGGTCTCCAGTGACATTTTGATGGAAAACGATGCAGGAAAATGTTCTGTTCTGGTGATGTTGGATCTCACATCGGCATTTGACACCGTTGACCATCACATCCTACTTGAAAGGCTGAAATACTGGGTTGGTGTAACTGGATCTGCCTTAGAGTGGTTCTCTTCATATCTGTATGAACGTTACTTTTTTGTGGCAGTTTCTAAATACAGGTCATCTTCCACGTCCCTGTCCTATGGTGTGTCACAAGGCTCTGTGCTGGGGCCTTTATTGTTCTTAATATATCTACTTCCCCTCCAGCATATTTTGAGCCCCTTTGAGGACAGTTGCTACCACTGCTACGCCGACGATATTCAGTTATACATTTCTTTCAAGCCCTAAGATGTTTCTAAGCTGCAGATTTTGAATGAGTGCTTAGAATCAGTTAAAGTTTGGATGGCTGACAACTTCCTCCAACTTAACGAAGGAAAGACTGAAGTCCTCATATGTGCTCCTGACAGACACGTACCTAAGACAATGAATGCTCTTGGTCGTCTTGCAACATTTGTGAAATCATCCATCAGGAACCTCGGGGTAATCTTCGACCCGTCTCTCACTTTGGATGTTCACGTCAAATCTTTGGTTCGGTCCTGCTTTTATCACTTAAGAAACATTTCCAAACTAAGCCCCTTTGTATCTTGCACTGAACTGGAGATTATCATTCATGCTTTCATTTCATCAAGACTGGACTACTGTAATTCACTGTTTACATGTTTAAACAAAAACTCCCTGGAGCGTCTGCAGATTGTTCAAAATGCTTCTGACCAAAACATCGAAGTACTCACATGTGACACTGTTGCTAATACAGCTGCATTTGCTCCTCGTCGCATTCAGAGTCTACTTCAAGATTCTGGTACTGACTTGTAGAGCTCTCTATGGTCAAGCTCCTGCCTACATCATTGAACTTCTACAGCCTTATGTTCCTAGCAGGGCTCTTAGGTCATGTGACCAGGGTCTACTTGTCATTCATTATACAAAGCTGAGAACTAAGGGAGACAGAGCTTTTGCCACTGTGGCTCCCAGACTGTGGAACTCTCTCCCACTGAGCATAAGATCTCTGGACTCAGTAGCTTCTTTCAAAAAACAACTAAAAACACATCTTTTTAGAATTGCATTTTGTTAACTGTTGTCTGTTTTGTTTTATGCTTTGTTATCCTTGTGTGAAGCACTTTTTGATCTTTTATCTAGAAAGATGCTATAAAGTTTTACGTACTTACTTACTTACTTACTCTCCACTAGTTGCTCTTAGTACTGAAGAAGCTTCTCGGCTGAGAGAGGGAACATCTTCAAGGAAACTTAGAAGCTCCTTAGAAGACGATGACCTGGATGACTGAACTTTTTTAAGTTATGTTGCTTAAGTTATGTTGTGGCCAGGTGCTTATAGGGGTAGTAAGTGAAACCACCAAATGATACGCACAGCTAAGGTTAGAAAAATAGGTGTAAATAGTCCTATTTTTAAAATTATGCTGTACTAGAAACACAGTAGATGAGAGATTTAAACTGTAGTGAGCCAGAGCAAATATCCATTTTCAACAGTTTGTGCTAATTTAGCAGATTTTTTTTTTCTGGGGTTGCCGAAATTCTTTCATTGTGTGTGCAAGTTCATACCATGCAAAGCCTAACTCAATGTTTGGTTTACAGGGACAAAAATGAACTAACTCATATTTGTTTGTTTTTTGTTTGTTTTTATGGGATGCTCTGATTCTATTTTAGTAGAACGTCGCCATACCATCAATGTAGCCCTGAATCGTTTCCACTTCTGAATGTAAATAAATATTCTGCGTCAGAATGACAGACAGATTGTGTTTAAATGCAAATGAAAACAAAAATCGCTGCCTGTTTTTTATCCTTTAAACAATGTTTTATGAAGCACCGCAATTTAACACAGTTTCCAAACATAATTAAGCTGTATAGTAACTTTTGTGGCTGTTTGCTCTCAGTGTTGCCTTTTGGTAACGACTTCCTGTCATCATCTGTCACTCACGGGACTGATTTGAAGATGTAAATCAGTTTGACATTTTTAATATTTTTGCTTTACAATGAAGGAGCTCATCTTTTCTTTTTATGAATTAAGCATTTTCATTCTAAAATCAATTGTTTTCTAATAAAAACAATACTGGCAGTGGCCAGTGGTACCTCTTCCTCCTAGTAGGTTTAGCTCTTGTCTGAATTTCAAAGTTCTGTGTCACCTTGTTCTCAAGTTATCACATTTATAGGATTTTCAGAAAACTTGACCTCCTGAGGTCATGGTCTAATGCCTGCTCAAACTTTTAGAACATACACCCGTGCTATCAATTTAAAACTGCTACATTGCCTTGTTCTCGTTTTATTCTTGTCACAAGATTTCCAAAAAAAACCCTTTGACCTTGGGGCTGAGGTCACTCAGAATCAAACTCATCTGAAATTTGTAGTAGATAGAGCTATGGTATTAACTTGAAATTCCTACATTTCCTCGCTCTCAAGTTATTGCATTCACAAACGTGGTTGTCCATGTCACCCACCCCGTCAGTTTACCCCATCAACCTTTTATGGCTGAGGTGTAAAAACTACAAAACTATAGCTAAACTTTTAGGATTTTAGTTAGTTTTCCTTTGATGCAAACTCATAATGTCTAGCAACAAAATCAGACCTGGGAATTATCATTTCGGTGCAGTGCCTGGAAAGAAGTAATGTCATTGAGGTCATGTTAATATGAAATACAGGAAAGAGCAGCAGAGACTGCACCTGAATATGTGTGTGTGTGCGAGTGTGTGTGGTGGGTTGTGTGTATATGGAAGAAAATTCTGGGAGTACAACCTACATCAGGTCAGCCGGTCAATCTTGGAGAGGTAATTAAAGAATGAGGACCTTGGCCAAGTTCAGCACAGTGGAAAGAACAAGATGTGTTTACAAAATGTTTTGGCAATCAAGATGTATGTACACTGTTTGTTTTTTCACACGCACACATCCATCCATCCATCCATCCATCCATCCATGACAGTGTGGAAACCATTGTGATGTAGGATGATATGGGCAGACATTTACATTGTAGAGATTCATTTGTTTTTATCTTCATAACTTCTTAATCAGACCATGATATGAAGCGAAGCTGTCAGTCTGGTAATGAAGCACCTATCGTCTGTAAAGGGCACCTTTGCTGTAGTGCCACCATCAGTGATTAGTATGCTTGGTAACTGCTTTGCTAACTTTGAGAAGGTGTTTCCAAAATTATGCAAAACACGCTGCAAAGCAAGTTTACATGATTTGAAGCAAAAATGCCTGAAGCAAGATCAGAGGCACGACTGACTTCTCTGCCCCTTTTGAAAATATTGACACAGACCCACACTAGAGTAAGTCTCCTCGGACTCAGTCAGGAGGCTGTTTTTCACCTTTATTCATGCTCTCCAGAGAGTGTGATACGGTGAAATATGTGTGATCCTACTCTGTGTGTCGAAAATAGTGAGCATACTGACAATAAAATTAATCTGAAGTTATAGAGTAAAATCAAACTAGGGAATGAAAATATCTCTCTGGAAAATAATTGCCCTGCCTTAAATCACTCTGAATGGAGTTATCCCTGTGAACCACGCTGCTTATGTGTTTGAGTGGATTCACACTGCTTATAGTATCTTTGTACTAAAAAGCAAGCAAAGCCTTTATGCAGTGAGTGTAAATAACATCCCCTTGGGGTTTTAAGATGCTTGGCCAGTGACTTATGTCATTATTGCAGTTCTTGTTTATTTGCAAATGTTTCAAAATACATTTTTCAGGTTGTTTGCCTTTATTTTTCAACTCCACATAAAGTGTGGTGGGCTCTAGTTCTAAATAGTCATTAAACTAATTTGCCTATTTTCTGGGCACCAACTCTAATCATAATAAATCCAATCATATTAAATACAGAGGTAGATTTTTGGTCTGGGTTAGAATTATGGGGTAACGTGGGTAAAAGAAGTGGGCAGTCAATCAGACAAATGAACTGCCTATTTGCAATTTTCCCCCTTTTTTCTTGTCATTTTAATTTGCTAGTTTATTGGGACATAGGACTGATTGCTTAACTGATGGTGGACAATTGGTTAAAAAATACAACTTCCTCTGTTAACAGATTTTAAAGTTTAGACTTAAGCTGTAGATTATATTAAAGTTACTGCCAGGGTGAGGTTTATACTAATGCTGGTTGCAAGGCTTAACTTTGAGTGATTAGTATGTGAAATTGCTGTTTTCTACATAAGTGCAAACACTAGTTGCTAATGAACTGGTGCATGCTTTTGTGCTTTGGCACGCTGGGAAAACTCCACTTACCTGTTTCCCAGCTGCCCACTTCCACATACTGCATTTCTATTCCTTTCACTTTAATTCAGTTTTATTTGTATAGCATTAATTCACAAACGCTCCCTTCTATATAATTTAAGGTAAAGACTCTGGGGTTTGCTCTGTAATAGCATAAAGAGGAGACCTTTGGCAGAACCAGTCCAAGGGAGGGGCAGCCGTCTGCTGTGATGTGTTGGGGTTTGAGTGGAGAAGGGAAAACAGAAGCATATTATAATACAAAGGTCACCAGAGTATTTATTATATTTATCGGATAATTAGGTGCTCCACATAAGTCAAATGACACAACTGACACAATGTTTCATCATAAAACAAGAATATGTTGCAGTAAAATTGCCAGTGAAAAAGTTAAAAGCAGAACAATGTCCCCTCAACTGACAAAAAAAAAAAAAAGTGTGTGGTTGTATACATTATGCATAGACCTCCCGAGTGGCTGTGCAGTGATATTTACAGCATATTGGTCGGTGAGGAGGTCACTTCTTTGCCTTTGCACAATAACACACCTTTCTGCTCCTTTGCCTGCATAAATGCATGCCTTCGCATAAAATGCCTGCAAGAATGTGACACATGCCTAATGAGGAAGGGAGTGAGTTTTTGGTTCGTAACAGAATCGTTATGCTTCATATCCAGTTTGGCTATGAAGACAATTATCCAAAGTTGAGAGACATTTTAAAACATTAAGGGTCATTTAACAGTATATCCAATAAGTGAAGTGAGTTAAAGAGTCATCCGATGTCCAAGAAATTCTGCAAAGCAAACTGTTGCGCAGCATTAATTGCGAGGGCAATATTTCCAGGAATTGTTAAATAATTACAGCTCTTGTTCCTCTTCTCATTCTTATTGGTGCTTAATTATTTAAATTATATCTTGTCCTTTTTCTTCTCATTGGTTTTCTTATCATCTTTAACACTTATGACACATTTATTTTAATATTTTCCAGATTGTTGTTTTTTACATGTTATAACTGAACTGTTAACCTTTGGTCTTCATACACTGCTCATCACAGCTTCAGTGTCAACAACACCAAGACGAAAGGTGTTCCTTTCTACAAATAATCAACCATTTACTGGGCTTTCTCCTTTACATTAAATATAACACGGAAAAGAAGATTACAGGGTGCAGGAGGCATGACTGCAGTGAGCACTGTTTGAATTCTTCCTTGTTCTTCATGTTTAACAGCGAAGCCAAAGAAATACAGAAACAAGGTAAAGTGCCTGGTCTCCCCCTCTCACTCTCTTTCTTTAAAAGAAAAAAGCTTTTGCTGCCTGAAACCTGCTTAAATTACTATAAGAGCATCTATGTCTGTGGTATGAAATTTCAGAAAATTAAGATCTGACGTTAGAAGCCTATATGGTAAGACTAGTCTGTGTGTGTGTGTACATGTTTAGAAATCTTTGTGAGGATAGAGAATTTGTATGCTACTATACTTGTGGGGCCCAACAGCCCTTATGAGGACAAAATACCCGTCCCGACGCGTTGGAAGGCATTTTTGAGCCTCAAAATGAGGTTTTAGTGTCAGGGTTACAATAGGGTTATGGTTAGGTTTAGGCTGGGTGTTAAAGTTAGGCATTCGTTTTTGATGGTTAGGGTTCGGGTAAGCGGCTAGAGAAAGCATTATGTCAATGAGATGTCCTCACTAAGATACGAAACGAGTGTGTTTGTGTGTGTCAGTGCATGTTCATGTCCAACCGTTGAAGTAGGCTTGAAAGCCAAAGGTACAAATGTTGCCATGTTGTCAGTATGTCCAGAGTTCACACCTTTGAACAGGTGTTTTCCTGCTGTGGAACAGAGGAGAGTGAAAGAGTGGTCACGAAGGAGGAGTGAGAAAGAGAGAGAAAATGAGAACGAGTGTCAAGGTCAGAGAGTAATTAGGCCTTTTTTCTGTCAGGCCAGGGAAACTGTCGAGCCTTAGGGATGAAAAGTGATTATATGGGAGCATGAGAGTAATTGAATTCAGTTGCAGAGCCAAAAGAGAGGATTGGAGTCTGAGGAAGGAAAAAAGCATGAATATAATTTCAGCACTAATGATACTTGTCGTTTGATTATTTTGATTTTAAACTGATGCCAAATCTAAACCCTATAGCAAACCAGGAGAAAATGAACCTGTGTGATTTTTATTGTTCCCCACCGTGATTTCAACAGAACTCCAACAAGCGCGTCTTGCCAATTATACCTGACCGTTTCGTTCATTTACAGTGTTTACTCAGAGTAATATGGATTTGTTTCACTGCAGTATATGAGCTGCATGCAAATAAGTGGACAGATGTGTGTGCCAGAGCGTACTCGGTTTGTCTTGGGTAATATGTTTTGTGTGACACATTTAATGGATGCAAAAATGATATAAGAGTTTCACAGTCAGAACATATTAACACTAATTTGTCATGACAGCAATTCAGTCACTGAAATTAAGAGCAAACAAATAAACAGACAGTGTTGTGTTAAAAAAGTAAAGTAAAAAGTAAGTAAATGGATTTGAATGTTGCACTTCAAATTGAGGTGGCCAAGCGCAGGCTTGTACAGCTTTGGTTTCCAATGCAGCACAGTTTGACCTCAGTGGAACCAAACATCAAGCTGCAGCACTTTTAATAAGGCAACCTTAGCTGTCGCACTTTATAGTTAACAGCCTTGAATAGAAGAGGCTTTGGAGTTTCCCGGGTGGGAGAAACGATTGACCTACCAATTAAATGTTAGACTTTTCATATGAAAAAAAAGTTTTATCATTACCAAAATGTTAAATTGCAAATTTGGTCCAAATTTCCTTTTTCCAATTTCTATTTTTAACATTGGAAACTTTCATCTTTATTGATGTTTGTATAAACCTTTCATTAACTGTCTGTTACTTTATTTCATGAGATTTATGGCTACAATTTTATCAAATCTAAAATACAGAACATCTAAATGTTCCAAAATGATCTTTTAAAAATAGCTGGCACACTGTTATTAAATGATTCATTATCCACTAATGAAGTTATTTAGCGCTTTATTGTCTATTAAAAATTGACCAAAAGGAGGTTTAGTTTCCCTCGGACGTAACACAACACGTATAGCTTAATTTCCTAGTACAGTTTAAATACAATACTTCCACAATGTCTTTAAAATAACAAATGGTGCAATGTTTTGTATGGTAATTGCCTCATATAGTGTACCCCTGTTGCATATATATGGCTTGCAAATACTCAATTCTTCTTGTACCAATAAGACATTTTATTTCTTGGTTTTCATTGAGATGCACATTATCAGGAGGCAAATGTCCCTGATGGCAGATTTATGGCGGTATTGGTAAAGGTTTTATAGGCCAGTTAATCGCAGCTCAGTCCATAGATTGTCTAAATGTGTAAATAAGACATTGATCCCCCTCAGAGTGAACCCCTTCAATAAATATGACTAATGAATTAGTAATGAGAGGAAATGAGCTTTGGAAGAAAGAATAAAGGAAGGGGAAGTTAAAAGAGCAAGTTTGCAAAAATAGGAAGTATAGTCAGAAAGGGCACAAATGGAAGCAGAGTGTTTTTCTGTCGTTTGGTAATTCACTTTGAAACCGACAGATATTTTTTAAAACTTTCCCTGCTCGAGATTTATTTTGTCACTGTAAAATATTCCATATATGTCCTTCGTTTCCTCCCCTCCTTTCACCCGTTGCTCCCGTCCGACTCGCGCTCCGTTAGGAATTGAAGCTGATTATATGAGTATAATTGAATCTCTCTGATATGCAAGGCATCCATTTCTGGTGCAGTGCAGCGATCGATAGAGCTAAGGCTAATTTAATATGCACTTTATCACCCTGCTCATGAAACACTTTATCTTCGTCCACGATTATACGGTCTCCCTCACTGTCGCTCTCTTCTTGTTTAGTCATATAAACTGAGCCCCGAGTGCCGATCTTTCCATGGGTGTCTTTGCCTATAGCTTTATGTCGATGTTTTTTTTTTCTCCTTTGTGTTATTTATGTCTACATAGCTTGCAGGGATACAAAAATAGTAAATGGTATAAAGCAATACCACTCTCCTCCCCCAGCGCCTTTCTATCCTGCTTTCAAATTCAAATATTCTATATTGGCACAGTGGGAACAAGACAGTTACTCCATCTTATCAGTGCAGTATTTCATCTCTCTTGCACTCAATGTATTCTCCATGTTTTTCACTCAAACAAATACAAAGTCACTGTATTAGTTTAAGATCCAAACTGAAACCAAATCTGAGGAATATTGTAGTTTATAATTACCGCTCTTTGTTTTTTTATTTGCATGCATCTTGTGCCATTTCGTTTCTTATTATTCCGCCTGTTTTATTGAACATCAGCAAAGTGTCCAATAAAAGGGAAAGCATTTTTTAATGTTGGAGTCTTGGGGTGAGATGTTTGGTTTCTGGCGAGCTGATTATTAAGAAAACTCACTCTATGACAAATAAAAGGAAAACACAAAGTGACCTATAAATATGATTGTTGTGGGTTATTTTAATTATTTTGGTTGTTAGTGTTCATCTTTTCCTTATGTTACTCACTTGCTTCTCTCTGGGCTTATGGGCTTTTCTCATTTCACTCTTTTGCACGTCCTCCACCCTCTACCCTCCTGCCTGTGACATGGAAATCAATCTTTCTTTGCAATCTGTAGGGATGTTTTAATTCCTACAGTGCAACTGAAGGACAGAGAAAAGGCCCTTTTCAGAGGAGCTAAGAGGACTATGCTTGATGAAGACATGCATTACCCATCACTTATCAAAGAGGCATGATGTACAGGTGATGTACATGGAGGTCGCACATCTTTGTTAGCTGTATTTTGTAGCCATTGTTCCTTCTGTTTGTATTTATAGTTTGAGCTTCTTAGCATGGAGTTAAGCAGCACATCCTGCCAAAGCAGCTTTAGTCCACCTTGGCACTGATTCTCAGAGTCACCAGTGAGAGGATAAATGCTATTATTCTCAAAAAAGATATTCCCTCATTTACTGCTTTGATGATGATGGTGGGAGCAGAGCCTAACAAGTTCATCCAATATGTGTAGCACAACTAGTTTAAGAGTGTTAAAGTCATAGCATATGATTCACATCATTTTAACACTTATCAAACCATTCAGTGCTCTCTCATGCTTCATTGATATGGGCTTTGTCATGTTGGAAGAGGGCCCTTCTTTTTGAATGTTTCATCATAACATGAAGTTGATGACTCGGAGCAATTTTATACCGGTCTGCAGTGACCTTTACCTCTAAAGATGCAAGTGGCTCTAAATCATGGAGGGATAATGTTCCCTCCAGTGTCAAAGAGCCAACAGATCCCCTCAATGTTGGTTTCTCCTTTTTATTTGCCTACAGTACTTTTAAGTGAATAAATGAATGGAGTAATACACATGTTTATGTATTTATTTATTTTTTTAAATAAATAAAATAAAATCCAGATGACTACAGTCAAGCAGAAATGGAGCTTGGTTTTCACCATTTTTTTTTATGACTGAAGGCTGGTGGGCAGAACAGCTTCAGTGAAATCACAGGCTTACATCCCAGTTATAAGAATCCAGCCATTTCAAGGTACATAGCCCTGAAATGTCAACTGCTATGCATGACCTGCAGATTACCATGGATTTACAATTTCATTTAGAGCACCCAGGGTGATTTTCAAAATAATGCCCCAAATAAATTCCTCGAATATAAATCCAAGCTCTTGTGAAAACTACTAATCTGACCCACATCTGGCTGTCACTGTAGCATTTTATTAGACCGTCATTTGTTTGGATGTTGTTAGCAAGATTATTATGATTCCCTGTAACATTTTTTTAGAAGCTGTTTGTCTGTCTCGTAGCACTTTATAGAAGATAGGAAAAGGTTTTGTTAGATTCATCATAACCCCGTTGTGCCTCGCTGATAAACCCAATCCCTCCAGCCAGCTGATTAAGTTGACCCCCAGCTTTGAGGCACATACAGAAAGCATTTGATACCTTACAAGAGGTCAATAAATCAAATGTCGGATGACTGACCTAATGAGACCCTTCAGGGGATGGGAATGGTTCATGGACATGCCTGAGCTATACAGACGCCATGCAAAAGCATAGAAGGGATGAGGAAAAGGTTTAGTGGGGGTGGTGAGACTGTACGTCATGCCAGCATTGCCAGTTAATGGGATTAATTAGTGTGAAAATCTGTTAGCACATTGCACATCACACTCAACATGTTTTAAACAAAGATACTTTGTACAGTGAACTTGATGATTGATTTTTGCAGTAAATAATAAAATGACGTTCCATTTCAGACCCTGCAGGATTCCACAATTTCCAAAAAGGATTTTGGGATCAAAATATTGAGATCTTTTCTACTTGTCCTAAGCCCAGTATTAAAATGTCCAGAAATGTGATGTTTCTGGGTCCTGATTATAGGTGGTAGATTTTCAGCTTTGTAACTATAAACTGTGTTTGCTAACAATGTGTTTTGGAAGTAGTCCTGATCAGAGCCATTCAGCAGTGGTTGTCATTCCTGTCACTTCACTATAAAAACATGTAGTCAAACTGCTAAAAAGTAGTTATCTAATGATCCTGACTGGCACTGTAACACATTGGTATCACATACTACCATTGTCTGTTACCAGATAATATTAGCCAGTGTGTTAAGGCACTGTATATCAGAAGCAATGGGAGTATCTAACAACCTGGGATGAGAATGCTCTGCTACGTAGCCAAACATTGAGAAGTAATGATGTCAAAACCACCATCTTTCCTTGACAGGAAGTTAGAACAACTAACATGCTGTTTGAGATAATAGTGGGATTGCTAGAGTCATGTGGTTTAATATTTCTGTGTCTAAAACAGACTTGAAAATCCAAAACTCAACAAAACCATGATCCACACATAATAATACCATTTATATGATGACATTTACTCTTTTTTTTCCCGACTCCAGCTTCTCACTGCAAGTCATGCAATAATCTACAATTCTCTCTGTAGTGAGCTCAGCTCAATTTATGCAAAAAGGAATAGGGAATTGGATTGGTTGTGTGTGAGCTTTTGTACACATATGTAAAAGCTGTTATAACTCTTGTACTCATACTCGCACACATATAAAGAGAAAGACACAAAATGCCATGTAATAGGACTCCTGCTGCGAAGGAGATTGGTCTAGCTCACCTACTCTGCTGCCTCTCGTCCAAACATCCCAAAGGATTTTTCATCAGCTTGAAAACACTACGCCACCTGACGTGCCGTGTCGCTCTCACTCCCTCCCTTTTTAAAGATAATGAATGCAACAATCACAAATCAGTTTTATTCAGATTGACATCAAGTCACGGATGAGGATTGCTGATGCTGTCTCTGTGCTGAGGAGCAGAACAGTTTGATGCTGTCAGTGAGCTCGATGTCTGCTGTGGAAATGTTCAGTGTGGAAATGCTTTGTAATTGGTTACAAAGTTGAGAGACAGTCGTAAAGATGCTCTGGGAGGAGAGCAGTTGTTATGGATTTTATGTAAAGATATGCAAAGTGCCTCTGAATATTCATTCATATGAGTTAATTGATGAAGATTCTGACTGCAGCTGATGTTTGCAAAATAGCGTCTCAGAAATGTTTGAGCTGTGACCATGTCTGCACTGACAGCTCACCTTCCATTTATGTCTACTGGCACAGAAAATTATGGGGCATAACTGGGAATTTAAAGGCATGTGGAAAAAAATGTGACCTCCTGACTTAAACAGGTTTAACAAAAGTAGGTGCTCATCATGACAAAAACTGAAAAGGAAGCTTGAAAGAACAAACTGCATCTGTGGTTTTCATTGCAATACACTGTAAATCTCTGCTGATATTATCTGATTGAATGTGACAAGAATTAGTCAGGTGTTGAGGCAATTCATGGTGGATGACATGGCTGAGCAAATATATAAAACATGTGGTTTTTAAATGTTTTCATTTTAAACCTGCACATGCTTAGACTTGTTTCAAAAATGTGTTATTAATCAAAATCTGAAAATGGTTATTCACAAAACTATATTTAGAACCTGAATTAAATGGTTTATAAAATTCCTGTTGGCAGCAGTTACACAGTAGCCAGTTGTAAAGCCTCTTTAAGCTTTGCAAACCTGGACTTGGGTCGTTTATCCCAGTCTTCATAATGGTACCCTAATAATGATGAGAAGTATCAGTGACCTGCCAACATCAGTTGTCCTGAAGGGATTTTTGATGGGGGTTATGGCTGAGCTTTGGCTTGGTGTCACTCAATGACAGTCAGAAGCTTATCCTGAAGTCATCCCTCCAAAGTTAGGCTGTATACTTGGGCTGAACTCATTCTTCTTTCATTTCTGACCAGTCTGCAAATCTCCACCACCAAGAAAGAAACTCATCATGCAACCACACTGCTTCACCATAGTAATGACCCACACCTTGTTTCACATCTTGGCTCATGTGATGATGCACATGATTAATAGTAAGTCAACAACCACCTCCACCTCCTTACTCGTGGCGTCCTTTAAATACTTAACTCAAAGTAGGCTGTCATTGCTTGTTTACTCAAGAGTCTTCTTCTCTCTAGCCCAGGGGTGGGCAATTCCAGGCCTCGAGGGCCGGTGTCCTGCAGGTTTTAGATCTCACCTTGGGTCAACACACCTGAATCACATATTTAGTTCGTTACCAGGCCTCTGGAGAACTTCAGGACATGTTGAGGAGCTAATTTAGCCATTTAAATCAGCTGTGTTGGTTCAAGGACACATATAAAACCTGCAGGGACACCGGCCCTCGAGGCCTGGAGTTGCCCACCCCTGCTCTAGCCCAATAAAGGCCTGACTGATGGAGTGCTGGTCAGATGGTTTGGTTTCTAACAGGTTCTCTTATCTTTGTGGAGGACTTCAGAGGCTCAGTCAGACTTTTCATTGTGGTTTCAGGTGTCTTTCTTCTCATAGTTGCTGAAGCCTCCATGCCTCTTAGAAAACACATCTTGAAAAGTTATCTTAAACTGTTTCATTGATCTGTGCCTCACTACAATTTTACTGACAGCAAAAATCTTAATAGTTTTACAAGAGATTTCATTTATACATTCATAACTTCCAAATATGTGCCACAATGAAAGGGCTGAAATCCAAAGTCTCAGCAGTACAAATTCATACATTTTGGGAAAGCAACTATTTTCTGATGATTTTTCAGTTGTAACAGAAGGGCAGGTCTCAGCCTTGGTGACTGATTTTTTTGTCACTGAATAGAGATTCAGACATATTCCATGATGCAAAAGAAAGAGAAAAAATATTTCAACCTTATGTTCTTGTTAATACATTTTGTACCTTAAATGTCTTAAACGTATGCTTTTATGTGGAACCAAAGTATAACCTGAAAACTTGATTAAAAATGATTTACATTTATAGATGTTTCAAATTAAAGAGGTCTATGTATACATAACAGGTTGGTGACTGCAGACACACACACACACACACACACACACACACACACACACACACACTTTCTACTTTCAGCCACTAAAAATGTCATGATTATGAAAATGATTCAGTGCTGATAATTTTACACACACCTGACAGCATTCATTTGTGGCATTAAAGTAATTACATTCATTTCAATGAAAAGAAAATCATCTAAGCCTAATATTAGTTTTCTATTCAGTATTTTTTGTGACTTTGCTTTCGTGGATTTATTGTTATACAGGACATAATGCATTTGGCAATTTCTAGTCTTTAAAGTTTGAACTTTGTATTTTGAGTGATGATTAAGCTTAATACTGAGGATCTCTGCTGATTAGATACAATGGCTACGGCAAGTGAGGACAAGAGAGAAAAAAAATCCCCATTTAACAATGTCGTTAAAATACTCATACTCTCATTTTAAGAATAACCCTGACTAGAAATACCCCCCCCCCCCCCACACACACACACACACACACACACACACACACACACACACACACACACACACACACACACACTCCTTAACTATTTATTACCCCTTGGAAATAAAAACCTTCTTTTCTTTTGTCTGATCAGAGGTTGCTCCTTGCCTTGAATTATTCAGTTGAGAAAGTCTAAAAGAAGAGAGGAATTGGGAGCAAAAAAGGACGTGAACTTAAGGGGTAGAGTTAAGGCAGATAGAGGTTAGAAGCAGAAGACATCCGGGGAGACGTGACAAGAATGATCTCAGTGTTCACCTCCTCTATCCATTTTTGAAATATTGGAAGAATGCACAACTGTACGATGCACCTGTGCTCTTTCTTTGGGCCTACAGGCCAGTGTATGATGACTGTCCTTACTGGAATCTGTGCCGCTGTTGCCTGCTTTGGCTTTTCTTGCAGAAGAAGGTTCATGAAGTGTGATTACATATAACATTGGTAATTTACAGTTTTAACCTTATCCTGCCATTGTGAGTCAGTTTAAATTGCTAATTCAGATGACAAATACTGATGCATACAGACTTACACTAAGGGAAGCATAAAGCAGATGCACAATACTTAGAAATGATTAAGTCACGTGTAGAAAAGGGAAAAATCTAAACTAGCTTCAGTTGCAAGTATGAAAAGTTTTCAGGATTAAGGAATTTGGGTCATTTTTGGATTGTGCTGGCACAGATAAAAGTATCCAGTTTTTAAATGGAAAGGGCTTTTTAGATATACAGGGAAATCTCTTGACCTCATCCCTATTCCCAGAAATGCAAAGAAATACAGTAAATGTGCAGAAGACAAGAATCATTAACATGAATAAATACTGTAGAAAAAGCATCACAATAACAACACAAACAGGCCATGAAAAAGTCGAACTGTGAAGACACACGTGAAGAGATGATGATATTAATCAAACTGATGACATCATTTTTTGAACCAAACATAATGAGGCCAAGAGCAAGCGAGGAAAAGAAGCACTTGGGAGTATTTCAAATGTGTCAAGTCACATGACCACATCTCGCAGTTGTGGTCAAGTGAATTGCAAACATGCAAAAAAAAGTTGTATGTTTGCAGTGGCCCTGCAGGCTATGGTAGCTCTGGAGTAGTAAATACAGGCCAACATACAGGTTGAGTGCATCCCTAGTAAAGTGCCCCTGCAGTGAAATGGGGGGGTCCTATTTCACTGCAGGGCAACCTGCACGTGGCGAATAAAGCCTTGATTGATTGATTGATTGATTGATTGATTGATTGATTGAAATGCTGCCTTATCTACTGTCATTAGTTACTTGGGCAAACATGCATGGCGGAATGCCTTGTTTTTGCTGCTCAGTCAAGTCATTTTTATAAAATGCTGTCACATTTATATTTACCTGAAATCACATTTGTCAGCACTAATCCTGGCTGCTCACACGCGGCCACACACGTCCAAGTGATACAATGCCACAAAGTCAAATGCGCATTTGCACACAGTTAAGCCTGTGTGTTTTCCCCAGTATTAAATGGTACTTAGTACACAAAATAACGGTGTCCTGGCTTCTTAGACAAGACTAATCCACTTTCATGCCATGACACTCTGACGTGTCAAACCTTGTTCGGCGTCCCTGCCTCATTAATGAATAGCAGCATCAATTAATCTCATTAATGATTCATGGAGTCTATATGCAAATTCTTTTCTCTTGTGTTAGAAAATCCTTACAGCCACACTTGACACATTGACAATGTATGTGCTCTTAAGTGCTGCGTTTTATCATGAGCTACAACTGCCTTGTACCTTCAGTACAAAAGCTCTTCTGTATATACTTGTGTTATGATGTTATGATGTTAAGATGTTATACAGCTTGTCATGTGTACATGTCCCAGCATTGTGGTGTGCATTTTATTGGGTCACTTGCGTATTCACTGTTGTACTTAAGATTAAAAAAGAGCAGATGGCTTTTGAGTGTATGGGAATCTTGTGATCTATTCATATCCTCAGTAAGTTCCCAAGAAAAGCTAATAGATGTACTTTGATGATGAGAATATCTCAGTACTCACAAAAGCAGGTTGTACAACTAAATAAGTGCCCATTAACGAGTACTATACTGTAACACTGGCCAAACTAAAACCACCACTTGAGAGACAAATATATATGCAGTAAACCCACACATTTAGCCTATAAAAGATTATGACATGGCAACGTTATTTAACATATCATGAACTTTTAATAAGATACACTAACATACTGTCAAGGCCTGCAGTCAATAGCAGCCATGCTAGCAACTTTGTTAGTGCTTCAGTAACTTCAGTAACCCTACAAACGTCACTGCTGTTTAGTTTTCTGTCTTCATTTATGTTGGAAGTGATAGCAGAGCTGTACGTTTTAATTTGTTTCCAAAACCCCGCAGTCAGGACATGCTATATTGTATTTAGATAGAAGCTAGCGAGCTAACTCCCTGCTAACTTCTAACTCCGTTAAATGTCATAAATTCCGTTTTCATGGATGCCTGGATGTTAAACCTGGTAAAGCAGAACGCTGATCATTTTATTAAAGATGAAAGACTTTAAACAGTTTTTCAACTCTCAGTAATGCCATAGTGATCGTTTGATATATGGACCTGCAGCGGAGTTTAAGCCCAGACATGGCTAGTGACGTCAGACTTAACGACCGGATAATAACATTAAAGCAAAGACCTGATGTTGCTGTAAGTTCTTTTCTTCACTGTTAACTAATTTTCACAGAAGAATGACAATAATTGTAGCTAATTGTAGCTTTGACTTCTGTTTCTCCAGTTGCTTGGTTGCTATTTGTGGTGCCAACCTTTTGAACAGAAACCATGCAAATGATTGTAATCACCATGTTGATTGGTTTAACGTTCAGTATGCTTACAGGAAGACTAATAATTTGATTAGCACCAGATCTGAACTGAGCAAGTTATCTTTCATGAAGCTGGAAATTAGAGGCAATAAAACCCAAGTAGTCGACTTGGAACACTTGTCACTGTGATGAATTACAGTGTTAAATTTACAATGGCTCAATATTTGAGTGAAATGGATTTGAAGTGCTTCATATATTAATAGCAGCATATAGCTAGAAAAAGAGCCTGGAGTAAATTCTTTTAAGAAGATTTATCAATGAAATAAACTGGGAAAAACACAATGAAAACCCCTCATTTCACTTCTTTATTTTCTGATTTAAATCAGACTCCTCTGGGCTACTTCCCATCTTTCTGCACACTAACCAGATTATCACACGCATCATGTAAAATTTGGGAAATCAGGTTAGTAAGAACCATGAAACAACTTTTAATCAAACAATTACATAATCTTGTATTACACAGTGATCGCTGGTGTTTAAACTGTGTACGATATCTAAATATGATACTTATCATAGATAAAAAGAAAGATCAAAAGCATATATAAGTTCAGGAGATCAAACACACACACACGCACACATAGGGAATTCATGGAATGCTACATTATTATTATCATTATGATCATCTGAGTCACTTCATAAAGTCAACTGTTGCATGTCATGTTAGTCTATCATGGGCCATTGGTGATCCTGACTTAAATGAATCAGAAAGCACCACAGTGGAGAGCAATGGAGCAGTTATGATGGCATTGTATTACTTCTACTGCTTGATGGAGTAGCTGTCCATGGTGCTGAATTAAGGGAAACACCGTTGGCTTCTTCAGCAGCTGTTCTCTGGTAGGTTTGCAAGCAAGTAACACAGAATAATACCCAACACTGGATTATTTAAAGTATAAGCATGTTGTGTGTGTGTGTGTGTGTGTGTGTGTGTGTGTGTGTGTGTGTGTGTGTGTGTGTGTGTGTGTGTGTGTTTAAGTCATCTTTGCGATAGTCATTGTCTGCATCATTTTATTGTCCATGCTCTGGCACACCTACAACAAATTTAGAATCACCAGTTAAGCTAAGCCAAGTCTGTTTTTTGGACTGCGGGAAGAAACTGCCCAAAAGAAACTCATGCAAGCATTGAGTGAATATGCATACTCCACACAGAAAGGCCCCAGCCTGCATTTAAACCAAGGATCTTCCTGCTGTCAGGCAACAGTGCTAACCACCGTACCACAGTGCTGGTTTTTCCAATCGTAAAACCTATTTTTCAAAGACAACAGAGTTTTAAAACCTGCTTTTTAGGTCACAGTTGTGAAATACATCTGAAAACATAAAAATATAGCATGAAAACAGTAGCAGCAGCAGCTTCAGCAGGCATACCACTCAAAGAGAGATGCACTGGATTTTATCCCTGAGTAGAAGGAAGAGAGGGCTTTTAATTTGCTGAGTAGGATACAGCAGATGCAGGAATTTGACCTGGTTAATTAGAGCTGGCACATTCCAGATAGTTATGCAATACAGGATTGACACACTAACTGAGGGGAAGGAAAGTAGCAGCTCATGTGCAGTGCAGTAACTGTGGCACATATAAAATTTACATATCAATATTTTTGAATCCACAAGGGCTACTATTTTAAAAATTTATGTAGTAGGAGATTTGAAAGGGTACAAACACACACACATATACACATCCATGTATCCAGACATGACACCTTAATCCATAGCTCAACCATGTTTGGTTGGCTGGCTCTAAGGTGACACACAAAAAATTTAAATTATCGAATCGTGTAGTACAATGCTGGGTGAAGCAAAGAGGAAAAAGTTCGTGGCATTTCTTGTTGCCATTTCCATGCAAATAATAATCTGACACTTGTGCATAAGCCCCACAGTTGTGTAGTTTAATAACCTTCTACACACATCAAGTTCACATCAAGGAACACACACATAGAAACACACTTTGGATTTTCATGATTTACATCTCTGTAACATGATCTGTGTGCTGCCATCACTTGATGCCTCCTGATGATCCCATTGGCTGAGCATGTTTTGCGTCCTGGGGCCGGATCAGTGAACTCCTTTAATGTTCTGCATCTGTGCGACAGGATAAGAGAAGATGCCACTGGCAAGCACACTCTTCTGTGTTGGTGATGGGGGTTTGAGCCAGTGATGTGAGCATGTGTGATATGCTTGTGATATAAATGTGTATATCATATGATAATGGGATAAGCTAATCGTATTCAGCTTAGGTAGTGCAGGTATCACTGCATGATATGATAAGGCCTGTGATATACAGTACTTGCATTACATATATATGTTGTTTTTGATGTGGTTTGTTTCTGCGAGCTGGGTGAAATGTGTTCTCATTCATGAAATGTCATTCCTCTCTGAAGCCACAACACGGATGACACAATAACATGCAAACAGGGATGCCTATGAGGTCCATGAAATTAATATCAGATGTGCCTTTAAATAATTAAAACAATACCAAATAAGAACATAACTTATGCATTAAGCGGCAATAAACACGATCACTTTTGAAGTACCTTCTGGTAAAAATTTCTTGCTCTACACATTTTATTTTGCTGGTGGTTTGTATGTTGCAAAAGGATTTTAGTGCAGTAGTGACATGAACACCCCGACTAGTTTGTGTTACTATAAATTTAAATAAATAAATAGTGACCCTTCTTTTGATTTTATTGCCCTTCGCCTGATAGCTAGAGAGCACAATCTCAACATAATACCCAGAGAGGCCCTCGCTGAACATTTGTCCATATAAATAATACAGTATGTCTCCTTTCTGAGCTATGGTACCCAGCGGCATTTAGTTTAGGGATCAGCCCAGTTCATCAATGCAGATGTGGAGATTTAAGAAATATGGGGCTTTTGGCGAAACAAGCAGGGAGCTCTCAGAGGTTATTTCTTTGTGAATATAATGTACCTTATGCTCACTGTTTCTGAATAACACTGTCAAACGAATTTAAGAGCATTCTTCTATCTAGCCCCAACATCAAGGGTACAACCCCTTCCCACATTATTTATGAAGAAAACAGAAAAATAAGGAAAATCAGCTGGTATGCCTCAACTGCTGGGCCTTTGATGGATAAATGGGAGGGCTGCAACAGGAAGGGATTTAGGTGTAAAAATGTCTGCCAAAACAAAGGTTTGTTGTTGACCTTGTAATTACGTGGGAAAAAAATCAAGTAGCAAAAATTCTTCCAAAATAAAGTCACCAATAGTCCGAAGCTTCTATTGTTATATCCTAGATATTTAAAGTTTGCTTAGCTTATCCAGAAATGGAGCATTTTCTAAATCTATCCAGTTTGCTTTGGAGCTTAAACCTTACTCTTTCCTCAAACTCTTTGCTTTGGGTCAGTTTTTCTACACAAAGTCATGGATTTGTTTAGATTCTTGATTTGTTTATAGACATGGTTCTCTAATTACACTTAAATCTGACAACGACAGATTAATTCAGGCTAATTTGGAGTTAAGTGTCAGTGCGTTTAGAGCACTTTGTTTTTTATGCAAAACACAGATACATCAGAGGATGTGTGATGGTGTCATAGTGTCAAGGTGAAAACCTCTGAATGTAAACAGTGTATGTGTTTGAATAATTCATGAATCCCTCTGTCTTTGTGCTGTTATTGCACCTGAACATATTCCATTTTTACAATACATGGCAATTCAAATATTGCAGATTTCTGGTATATCATATCTTTATTGTTCTGTGATGTTATTGATACCACTATAAGACATCAGGAAGCAGAAGTATGCAACACACAGTGGATGAATTATATTTGTGACATTTGAAATAATACTGCAGACTAAGCACATAAATCACTGTATACCATCTGGCTTCTGATTTACTGCATTTCTGGCACTAGTATCAGAAATGCATTATGACTTCAGACAGCAGTTAGGAATTTTTACTCTGGGGTAGATGAAAAAATATAAATATATATTTATTGACTGCAAATAAAAATCTTGTTCTGGAGACTTAAATTTAATATTTTGCTACCATCTTTTTCATATACTCTTATAATTCAAATTTGTAAAAGACATGATAAGAATAAATCAGCTGTTCTGAAAAAAATTATGAATACAACTTCAAATGAATACCAATGGTTGACATGTTACATTGTGTCAATGTATGTTTAGTAAAAACTAAACCAAAATGCTGTACTCCTGAGCCAGTTGAGGTGGTTGATGTTGCACGTGGTTAGGATGCCTCACTTTGAGGGTGTACAGGGAATGCCCAACTGTGAGGAGACCCCAGAGTAGAACCAGAACCCACATTGAGTTTTGCAGGAATCAGTTTATGCACAGCTCTCTTAGGGTACCACCACAGCATTTTGGAGTTGTGGTCTGGACTTTGATTGGGCCAAGGCAACACCTTTATCTATTTATTCTGTTTTAGATTTACTGCTGCGCTTGAGGTTATTCTCCAAATACATACCTCCATACATACAAACCATTACATTTGACTCTCAAATACTGTGCTATACAAAGGAGTTCATGGTCAGCTTGCTGCACAGGTGCTGTGAGTGTGAAATAAGCCCAAATCATTACATGTCCACACCTGTGCTTGACAGTTGGTGTGAGGTGTTTATGCTGATATGCTATTCATCTTCTCCACTTTGGACTCTTCCATCCAAAACACATTTTTCTAGGAGTGTTGTGGTATGTTCAGGTGCAACTTTGCAAACCAAAACCATTCTGCTATGTTATTTTTAGAGAGAAGAGCATTTTTCCTGCCATACCTTTTTTCCCTACTTTTCTTTCATATATTTTAACAGTTAACATGCTAACTAAGGCCTGTCAGATCAGAGGTTTTGCATTATGAGCATTGCACAGTTTGATCGTGTAATTAACTTGCTACAACATCCACTCCTAGGACCATTAGCACCGTCTTAGCGCCACATGTAGATCTTTCTCACTGCAGAATGTCATAGACTTGAAATTGTTTTGAAATGGTCTTTAAACCTTCCCGGCAGCAAAAGTTGCTTCTCTAAGCTCCTTGCTGACGTGTTTCCTCCTTTGCATTGTGTCGAGACCAGCTTGGATTTGATTAGCAGCGCCTGGGTGCTACTCTTAAGTTCTATGGAAGCAGTGAGGGCGTAGCACCGTGAATAAAAACAGGGGAAGATATGAATGCAGATAAGTATAAACTTTCTTTTTTAGTGGATACTGGAATTACCTCTTTATGAGTGTGTGTGTGTGTCTGCGCATATGTGTGTGTGTTGAGAGATGTGACATATTAGAAAAGTAGTACTTTTGCTGAGGTCTTTTACACACACACGTTCACATACTCATATTCTGAATCCAGAATTTACGTACACAAACACACATTCATGCACAAAGTGAGGGTGGATATGTGGTTACTATGGCAACCATGTGAAGGTTGCTGGGGAGTTTAACAGCACTGTAGAGACAGGCAGAGAAAGAGAAAGAAGAAATATGAAAGAGTATGGAGGGAAAAAAATGCAGTTCCCCCGAGACCTTGTGTTTCTCGACTTGGGTTCCAAACAGCCGCATAGAAACTGAGAAAGCAAAACAACAGACAGTGACAAAGGCAGCGATAAATAAATCCAATCTACAGGGCTGATGTGGGAGGGGAAAAAAAGAATTATAAGGGATGCCATTTATTTCAAGGCCCAATGCTTGATGGTGGAAATTGTTAAAGTGAAATGCCATTATACATTAAATAATAATAATTTAAAAAAACACCAAGGAGAGGTTAAGTGGCCCAATTACTTTGGGGGTTTACCACTCATGGCCATTTAATATACTATAACCTTCATACATGATTAGTTGGATCCAGTTTAATGAAAGTGTATAGTTTTCCTGCCTTCTGGTGCTGTGCCAGATGCCAGTGGAGGACTGATGTGATTCCAGTGAATACCAGACATAAGAAACCTTTGCTGCATTTGCATTCAAAGCAATTTTGGTTCACAGTGTTTAGCCCACTCTTATTTTTAGGCTTTCAAATATTTGATGTTTTGTCAACACTGCTGGCAACTCAGAGATATTCAGAAGGTATTATTTGTCAGTGGTGCAATTCCACAACACATTATATCAGCGGTAAGATGGGTCTCATTCAGCTCTTGTCACGTCTGAGTCACATTTAGATGCATTAGGTAGCATAAAAGGTTAGAGTTGCTCTTTAACATGCTGGGTGAATATGTTAAATAGCATAATTTAACCCAAATAACTTTGCCTAAGTCTAATTTCACTGTCCAGCCAAATATGTATAGAGACTAAACCAAAGCACCAAGTAAAACAAACCTGTGACACCGTCAACCATTTAAACTCACAATGTGAGAGTATGAAAATGATCTGTTCCTGTCCAGTCCTGCCACCAGTCACTTGCAGGATGGGAAAGTTAACAGTACTTGTGAAATTCTTTTATTTTTGTTGGTAAGTGGATGACAATTTCCATTGTGCCACATTAACATCATTGTCGCTAGGATCAACTAACAAAGCAACTGTGTTTAATAATAATAATAATAATGGATACTTTATTGATCCCCATGGGGAAATTACTTGTTTTTCTCTGCATTTGACCCATTCACTCAGTGAAGCAGTGGGCAGCCCACTAAGCAGGCGCCCGGGGAGCAGTGTGTAGGGACGGTACCTTGCTCAGGGGTACCTCAGGGTAGCCGTTAAGTGGATTCGAACCGCCGACCTTCCGATCATGGGGCGACCACTTTACCTACTGAGCTATCCCTGCCCCTAGAAAAGGAAACGCGAGTGCACTTCCCCGCCCCCCGCACAGGGCCGTGGCATTGAGTTCGTGGGGGGTTCGAACTGGCAGAGTTCTGTAGCAGGGTGCTCCGCCACATGTCATGCGCCAAACAGCCGGCCAAAGCTTCCTTTACAAAAGGAAGCTTAAAATTTTAGATAATAGTGCACATTACTTTTTGTTGTTGTTGTTTTGAAGTTTCAGCCTATTCGTTTGATCCCAGACTAAAATGCATTTTCTAGTAAAACTGAAATTTAAACAAAAAGAGTGATTTTTTTTTCTTAAATTGACTGTAGGTTGTAATTATTTTGGATTGGTAATTCTGTTCTAAATTTGCTAAAATAAATGTTTTGTGATTTTTAAATCACAATCCATCTTTAAAAGTTGCCTTTGCATAGCTTAACAACTTTTTGTGATTTGTACGTCAGTTCAGAGTTGTCCACTTCAGAAGTGTTTCCAGCGTTGGTCAAAACACTAACAGGCACCCTCGCACATTAAACATGCAGGTCACTTAGCACTCACAGTGTAACAAGCGAAGGAGCATTCCTGCTGCTTGGCAGTCATGGATTGATGTGTTGTGTTCTTGCCTGTGAGCATGCACTGTGTGTGTGTCTGTGTGTGTGAATGTGTACTTGTTTGTATGGGGACTGTGTAGATGCTGTCACGCCCCATGGCTAGCCTTGCTCTGTCATATCCATGCCAAACCTCCCAGCAGCTGGCGGCTCATCCTCCTCGTCCACACACACACAGACACACACACACATACACACACACGCTCTCTTCCTCTCGGTCTTTGTCATCTTACCCCCAGTACTACCACCACCATCCCTCCTTGATATCTTTGGCTTCCAGTGGCTTGATTCAGTTATATGTGTACATACTGTGTGTGAAACCGTGCGTGCATGTGTAATCATGCATGTGTGGATGCGCATGAGGATGGCAGAGGGCCTAGAGCCCCAGTCTGCCCATTAAGTTGATCAGGGAGTGGGAGCATGGTTATGGGGCTGTAATTTGGGCTCTGAACAGCTCTGATAAAACAGCTTCCTCCCCCAGTCCTTGGATCGTTGTGCTGGACTGGCCACAGTTTCTCTCTCTTCCTCTCATGTCTTTCTCTAACAACTTTCCATATTCATAACCTACACACGGTCACCAGCATTTTTTTCTTGACCTTGATGCTAAGTGAGATCACTCTTTATGGGAATTATTTGCTCCTCAGTTGTTCAAGTTAATTGTGCAGCTTCCATCTTACTTACTGAGAGATTTGTGTAATCAAGTTGCCACAGAAACTCGCCCACCAAGGACCACCGTGTACTCGGCCACCCTTTGCACTTGCACACTCAAGTTACACTTTCAGATCCAAGTCAGCCTGCAGTAGCCTCATTCACTTGGAGGAATAATTATAAAGATGTGTTTGCTCAAGTGTGACTCTTTTATAGGGCGTTTTCATTCCCATTTTTCAGGTCTATGTTGACTACATTCTCTTGATTGTATAGACCTCTACTGGAAAACAGCTCCATATATGATGTCAGTAAACATTTTCCTGATAAGTTCATGATCTTGCTCACTAGTGTGTTTATTCTGTATATCACACTTCACATAGTGGTAACCAGAGAAACACGAAGAACGTCAAGCTTTAGCATTGGTTAACCTTGACAATTATGAATGTGCAAAGCACCTCAGTTTTTCTGTCAGGCCCACTTTTCAGGTTCTAGCTGGTTTCAAGACATTACGATGGCGATGCCAAATATTCCCAAAGATGGGATTTCACTAACCAGTAGTGAGTCTAGTTATCCTTGATGTTATTCTGGTGTTAGTGGTAGGAAACTGTCTTGTTGACCTACCTGAGGTTAGGTAGTGGAAATAAAACAAAACATAAATCTAAGTAATTACTCTTCTTTGGTCTTTGCTTTGGTCTACCTTGAGAAAGTATATAATCCTTTCTATCCTTCACACATTTGATAATCAGCTGTCCTGATCAGCTAGTTAAGCTAACCATGGAATTCTGGGCAGCTCGCATGTTTATCAGAGCTTGAAATAAGGGAAAATGATATTTTTCTGAAGTTTTTCATCAAACATTATTGATCTTCCCACGCGTGCATTAAAATCATCGTTTGACTTCACCCGGCCGGATCAGTGTGGTTATTCTTCGATCACCTCTTGTACCCTTCCTCAATATTGAACCCTTAACATTTTGGTAATTATTTTGTGTGTGTTCAGTAATTATTGGCAGTATAGCAAATACTGAGTTGTGGAGATTGAAAAGAATTTCAGTCAAGTAAACATTTTGTTATAGTTAGTTTAAGTTCCCATAAGTAGCACAAATACAATATATGACTTTAAAACCTTTGGAAATTTAACACCAAGTCAGAGTTTGGTCTTCATGCGTGACCTTGGAGGATGCATTGTGTGTGTGTTTGTTTGTGTGTGTTCAGTCTGCTGCAGATGAGCCTTGGATAAGATCTGCTCATTTATTATTCAATTAAAGATTGCTGAGGTCATGGCAGATCATTAGCCATGGAGGTTATTTCAGAGAAGGCAGACATAAATAAAACCAAGAGACCGATGGACAAACAGAGCAGGGTAGAGACCCACGAAAAAAAAAGGAGATCAAAAGATCTAAGAAAGCCAGAAAAAGTATTGATTAATTGATTGATTGCTTGTTTCATTATTTTCTCTGGTTTATTTTAAACCACATTTCCTAATTACTAGATTGTGCTCTGGCTAAAATATCTGGATTGGTTCAATTGACGACTTTTCTTTTTTCATTAAACTGAAGACAGCATATATTGGAAATGTGTCATGAGGTCTGCAGTGGAATTTCTAAAGAGATCCTAAAGTGATCTGTGCTCTGTGAAAAATAGGGAAGAGCAGTCTAAAACAAAAATAACCCCAGCTCAGCAGCAGTAACAGCTCAAACACATAACGTTCATTGTTGCACCTCCAGCATATAACGCAATTAGGAGAATTTCTTATAGCCTCAGAAACTTTAACAGAGACTATGCTATTGATTTTTGTTTGTTTGTTTGTTTTTGTTTTGGCCCATCAAATGTTGAGTTTGGAGAGAGAGGAACATGGCCTTTGATGTCTCCAGCCTATGGTAGACGTGTCTTTACTGTACGGACAGAAAGGGGTGAGGTCTCACTGTAGTTTCCATAGTAACACTTATGGTATTTTCTATGATAAGCTATAGAAACATATGTCTGTCACTTCTTACAAGCCCATTAGGGAATTTAAACCCTTCAGGCAAGAATAATTGTCCCTCTTGAACTGACAAAAGTAAGTAATAATGATATTTTAGAAAGTACAGTATCTTTTCAATAAAAATGACATAACAGTATATCCTCGAATAGAAGCTAAGGATTTCATTTAATTTGACAGGAGGAATCGGGTTTAGATTTTCTCTTTTTTCCCCAGTTCTGATATTTTGGTAAGAAGCATCCAATTTTTTGTTGCTTGTTTTGCTGCTGTTTGGAAGTATGTACAAATATTATTTTTAGAATTATATTGCCTTATTTATGTAAAAAAAAGAAAGAAAAAGAATTAAGATTAAGCAGAGTGCTGACATTTACATTATTTGATACCCTACTTCTAAGCAGCTCATCAATAGCAGCTCATAACTGCATCATCTTGGTTGGTGTTTAATCACTCTGGTGGTTATAATGAACTCATATGTTCTAATCCTGGTATTAAATGAGGTGATAAAAGTAACCTTTTCCACATTCCGATAAAGAACGTGTGAATAGAAAAAGCTCTGCAACCTAATTACTCCAGAGACGAGAAGGTGCCAGTCTCGTTAAGCAGCAACACATTGAAAGTGAATAATACAGTTTCTGAATCCAAGTCTCCACCGCAGTGAGAGTTGGATCTGTTGTTTTTTGAAACGACTCAAGTCCCATAAAGCTTTTAATTTGCCGATCCACCCCTGTCCAATTTTATGTTTGTACTGTTCATGTGCAGCAACCCTTTAAGCTAAACCTACAAAATTATTTAAGTAAGGAGACACAAGACTTTTTGTGTATAGAAATGACATTTTACCGAGACATACAGACAGATCGGCACGTCTCTGTCAAAGTGGTAACAACAGGTGTTGTGTATCATTTTTTAACAGGAAAATATCCCTTGCTATCCTTAATCAGTGACCACCTCCTGACTTCTTTGAGGGATTTTTATCCAACGAGCATGCAGCGCTGCTCCATGTCACAATCAAATACACCAAAATGGTAATGCTGAAAACACAGAGCTTTAGTAACTTCACAATGGGCACATCCATCTTTCTATATTAACTAACTGACTGACCTCTTGAGAGCAGTTGAACCCTGACCCTTAAACTTGAACAGGGCATTGTTTTGTACTGCTGTGCTGGACTAGTGATGACTTGGTATAGTTTTCAATATCTCAGCTAGAAAATGATTTATACAAGTTGTCTACTAGCTAGCTAGCATACTGAACTCTGAATCTCTGCTCAGCCTCATAAATCCTCTTTGTCATGGATGCCGGGATGTTTTGCTTGAGAACAGTTTAAATGATTACTTCCTGAGTTAAGTGAGTTTCATTTTTTTAAACCTGTATGGTACTTCTGTTTACGTTTGCCTTTGGGAACTGAAACAGCATTTGAAGCCAGGATCGGCTAATTATATCAGACTTAAAAGGCACATAGCAACACACTCTGTTTGTGGACTAATGATGTTGCCTGTGTATGAAGGCAGAGTTAACAATATGTAAGTTAAAATAAGAATCTGCAGGCCGTGCAGAAATGAAATAATTTGCTCATGCCATCTGTCATATTTGCTGCTCTTTGCTAGCTGATTTAGGCAGAGGAAAACAATTTGGGATGACATAAATGTGTGTATTAGGATATTGTTTCCAAAGAAACCACAGACTTTGGACACTGCCCAGGTGGGAAATTAAAAAGCTGTGTTGGCGGTGGCCTTGATATGTGTTACAGACAGATGAATCAGAAATAGCACCAAGGTTGTGAGCGGAGGAGTCGTGTGTAATTATGTGCCTGTTGAGGTTACAGTCAAGGAAGAAAAAGAGACAGTGCGAGAAGGACGCTGTATTCGAGGGGGGCGGAGGTGTGTTTTGAACGATCGTTGTCTGGCCAACCGTCACCACTCTAACCTTCAAGAATGTGACAGATTGGTGTGAAAATTTATAATTATGTTTCTGATTGCAGTCAACATGCCACTTACAACTGCAAAGTCTCTGTAGACTCACTTGAATGCTAATCATCATGTTTGTGTTAGGCATGATAATACTGTGCACATATTCTATGTGTTTGGATCTTGCATGTTAAATAAAAGAGAATTCCCCCACGCAACAGATTATCAATCACTCCCCAAAATTATCTGTCAGTCTTTAACTCTCATTTACTTTACAGTATAAAGCAATCAATTCAACTCTTGCACAGTCCAAATCATGGTTGTTTCCTTAAATTAAAATTAATGACTGCTGTCATAAACTCCTTTTTTTTTCCTCCAAATATTTTTAATGACTGTTAGCATCCTGTTGAGCAGGGAAACACCTTAGTATGACACTTGTGTTGATAAGCAGCCCAATTACCGACAGGCTGGGTCAAAAGTTCACTCAGGAATTTAGGAATTTGAAAGAGAAAATCTTCCCCGACTCGGTGCTTGCAGCCATAGAAATAATGACTGCAGTGCTCGTGCCAAAGGGATAATTAAACCTGAAGATTGTGTGAAACCGAAACTAGATCTGTCTCTTATTCTGTTTTCACATGGTATCGAGTTAAATCTGTTACACTGAGGGGCAACTCGGGCTGGGAATGGGTTATTGACATGGAGTATACAGTGTTAGATTGGGCCTGAGGCCTGGATGATGAGGACCAGTCTATAGGCTTCAACAAGGAATGCCATTTAGTGCCAATTATTTTTAGAAAGCTAGATCGCCGAATATTGTTTTTGTTCAATCTTTTTTATTTGTCTTTCTTCATCCAGCTCGCAAAAATACAGCAATCTGTCTTGTTCACCCTGAAGCTGTACAGCGTGCCTGTTTCGGTGTGTGTTTCATGGCAGCAGGAAATTCTAACACCAGGCCTTTTCAAAGGCAACCTGTCTAACCGTTATGTGACAGAAAAGCCCATTTTCACTGCCAGAATACTTTACCATGCAACTCTGGCACACTTCCACTAACCAGCCTATTATATTAGAATATCTCTCCATGCATGCCACAATAACACATTTACAACCAATGAGTGTGGGGTGTTCTGCCCTAAATTAGCCGTGACTTGCTTTTCAAAGGGTCATAAATAGCTGTGAATGATTCATAAACAGCCCACAGAGGCTGCATAACAAAACAAGAATACTGTTTAACCGGATATGTTGTCATGACAGCGTGCAGCACTTGGGGAGACGTGAGCAGTCTGAATTATCGAACTCGTGCACGTTCATTGTCATGGTAACTTTGGCAAAGTTACATCTGGGATCGGCTCAACAGATCTTCTAACACATACTGGATAATTTTAGCGTAGGTGCACGCGTGTATATTATTCTACTCCACACATGTGACAGCTTTTCATGTGTGAAGTGGTGTGTATTCACATGTGGGTGAGATATTCTGTGTAATAACAGTTGTCATTTCCCTGCACTTCATACTCTCACTGTTCATCACTGAAATGAAATTATATGTCTTTCCAACAGCGAAGCACAGTGTTGCACAGTCTCTCCCCCCATGCAGCTCAGAGAGCATTATCACAAAATACTGAAACTAAAGAGTATTTAGGTGTCCCAGGTGCCAACTCACTGCGCAATACAAGTCAGACACATAGTGTTTAGAGAGAACTGATATGAGACAGAATTTAATATTGTGAGTAGTACCTGAGTTATAAAAACACATTTTTTAGATTATTAAAGGAGACAAAATGAACCTCTTGATATTTCTTGTTAGACTATCTTGTTAAACCATGTGTCTCTAAAAGCATCTCTGTCAAATTAATCATCAACATGTGGAGTTTGCACAAAATCCAGTGTGGCTTTTAATAATTTAGCTAAAGAAGTAGTTTCTTCTCCAGTTTGTGAAGTGATGTTTAAAAAACTTTTGATTCCATCTAATGGATTTTATTAGCTTTGCACAAATAATGCTTTACAACAATGCAAATATCCTGGCTGGGGAAGAAGCACTGAGAAGCTGGTCACAGTTTTCCCTTCTCCTCAGGTTAAGAGCCTTGGTGTCATCTTAGACAGTTCACTTTCCTATAAATCTCACATCAATAATCTCACCCATTCTGCCTACTTCCATCTACGTAACATTAACAGATTGCTTCCTTCTCTTTCCACCCAGTCTACGTCCATTCTTGTCCACAGTCTTGTTACCTCCCGTATTGACTACTGCAATTCTCTTCTGCATGGTCTCCCCCAAAAATCCCTCCATAAGCTTCAACTGGTTCAGAACTCTGCTGCTCGCATTATCACCAGAACCCCCTCCTACCAGCACATCACCCCTATTCAGGGTGGCTGGCTGGGGGGCTCCTTTGCCCCCCTCCTGCTGTGTGCCCAGCCTGGAGGCTGCGGTCTGTGACCGGCTCCCGGTGCAGACGGCTCCCTGTTATAGTGTTTCCTCACTTGGCTCATGTGAACCCAGCCCAATTTTTACTCTTTAAGTGTGCGCGTGTGTGGGTGTGTGTGGGTGTGTGTGTGTGTGGGGGGGGGGGGGGGGGGGGGGGGGGATATGTGTGTATTCACATCATTTATGTTAATGAGAGTGTGGGGAGGGTGGGGTGGGCTGCTTTTAACTCATTCACTGCCAGCCATTTTCAAATCAGGTAACTCCCCACTGCCAGGGTTTTTGAGCATTTTTACTCATTTTTGAAGAGCCACAGAAAACTGTGTGTTATGATCATATAAACGCTGAACCTACCAAAATGAAGAACAGACTCTCTTCTTTCATCCAAAAAAAAAGCTTGTTTCTACCATTTTCCATTCTTTAGTAATCAGCTGTAGAAGAGAGGTGGGTTCCACCAAAAATGCCTGTTTTGACCAAAAAAGGGAGAAAACGAGCTTTTTGTGAAAAATACATTTCAAGCAGAAAAGTGCCTTTGACACTAATATTTCTTGCTTTGTGACACCTCTAACATATAAAATAGTTTTTCACTTCTATAAAACAGAAATAACACTGAGAAAGGTTATGTTTTATCAAAACAATTTATTTACAAATATATGAAAAAATAAAATTCACTGACAAGCTGCCCGAGGTTGTATTCTGGCCCCTCCCATTGAAAAACGTAATTGACGTCTATAGACGTCAATGGCAGTGAATGAGTTAACTATGTAAAGCACTTTGTGCCACATTTTTTGTATGAAAAGTGCTTTATAAATAAAGACTGATTGATTGATTGATTGATTCTTCAGGAACTTCACTGGCTCCCTGTGAAATTCCGGACAGTATTCAAACTTCTTCTGCTCACCTTCAAGGCCATTCATAACCTCGCTCCTCCTTACCTTTCTGATCTGTTAACCACTACCAGTTCTGCCCGTTCACTTCGATCTTCTTCTATCCAGCTTGCTGTACCTTCCTTCCGCCTCACCACCATGGGAAGCAGAGCTGTCAGCTGCTCTGCTCCCAGGCTGTGGAGCTCTCTGTCCCCAGAAATAAGAAACATTGGTTCTCTCCCCCAGTTTAA